>NC_056728.1:706499951-706799951 GCF_019279795.1 Protopterus annectens
TCCACAAATCCACCACCTCAAAACAAAACACATGCAACACATACTTCAATAAATCAGTGTGTCGACCAATCACAGCCCTTAAGGCCAAACACCTTGCCTGATACACTAGTAATAGGTGACTCCATAGTCAGACACACTGATGTCCCACTGACCAGGCTGAACAAGGAGAAGGTGACTGTGAGCTGTCTATCTGGGGCTAGGATCCGCCACATAACACACGCACTCAGGTCACTCCAAAGCAAGTACAAATATGACTCCGTCATTGTCCATGCTGGTGTGAATGACCTGAGACGTACCTCCCTGGAGTACATAAAAAGAGACATAGAGGAGCTCTCCGATTATGTAGCCCAGGCTGGTATGACCCTGACCCTGAGCAGCATCTTGCCCTCACCGAGAATGATTCCACAATACAAAGACAAGATGATCAGCTTTAACAATTGGCTTGAGTACTGGTGTCATTCTAAGGGGATCCAATATCTGTCTGCCTGGGATGATATGTTGGACAAGCCACGCTGCTTCGCAAGGGATGGCTTACACCTGTCACCACTGGGCTTCCGGATATTGGCTAAGGCTCTTGCCACCCCCATAATGCCTTTTTTAGGCAAGGCTCAAAAGACAAACCCACCTCCTTAGAAAACAAAAATGGAAAAAACTAAGGGTAATGCTGCTCAACGCCAGAAGTCTAAATCTCAAGATGCAGGCACTTGATGCACTCCTCAGCATGGAGAACATCGACGTCTGTGCAGTAACTGAAACCTGGTTCAAGGCTCCTGAGAGCACCCCAGTGCTACCAGGCTATACCTCGTATCATGCTTTTCGGCCCCAAAACCCGGGCCGAACCACAAAGGGAGGGGGAGTGTCCATATTCATAAAGGACACCCACACCTCCAGGTTAGTAGCAACACATGAAGCAACAGAGACCATACAGGTGCAACTAACCATAGGCAAAACTGCTATACAACTGGTAGCATGTTACAGACAGGGGCGGCTCGTGGCATCGGACTGCCGGACTGCAGCCCCCTCAGCAAGCAGCAAGAAAAAGTATTTTTTAGTTTAATTATTTTTTTTTTTACTGTCTGACTTGACTTACTCCTCGTCTTTCAAGTTTCTCTGTTGCCGACTGACTTGGTGAGTACGCGCATGCGCACTTTGACCAGTTCGGGCTGCGGAGTTTTTTTTTTTTTTTTCTTTCTGCTGCAGTCCGGAGAGGCAATTAAAGCATCAGTGTGATGCCCAGCAGTCTATGCGGTTTGGAACCGCATAGAATTGGAAGGGGTTCGGACTGCCACGTCCGCAGGCACGTACATGACGTGCTTGGGCTAAATGGCTGCTGATTGGTTGTCGCTCTCTTCCCGGGCTTTATGTGCTGGGAAAAGAGCGAGAAGCAAACAGTTACAGCCAGTTTCGGTTGTGGAACTTGTGGAGTGCAGTGCACTGAGTGATTTCTAATTCTTGGCGGCCTAAAGTGGTATAACTTACTTAAATGTCTGGAGTTTTGGTATGTCTAACTTGTTATTGTCTAGTTTTATTTATAAATGTCATTCCACATCTGTTTTCTATGTTCACATTTTGGTTACAAGTTGCACACTTTCCGGGTAGTAGTTCAGACAGTGGTGGTCCGTAAGTAGTCTTTTCAAAATCTGAGGTGAGAATGTTAAGTTATGACAAGGTAAGAATGATTCTGGAAAACTATGTTTAAAAATATCAGGCTTTCAGGTGGTACTGTTGGGTTTACAGATGCTGTGACAAAAGTTTTTAGTTCCTTTTTAATTTATTTTCTGCTTTTTTGTCAAAGTTATGTGGAAATTGTCTGCAGTTTTGCAGGTCAGATTTGGTGGCAAAGGAAATTATGGCTGGCAGTAAGATTTTGAAGGCTGTGAAGGAGAAAGGATTGACAACTGAATCTGAGGCCTGAGCTATTTTTTTCTCTGCATGCAGCACATCTGATACACAGGGTGCTTAGTACTATGAGTGAGCAGTGCTCAATGTCTGTTTTAAAGTGCACTATATTAAACTGCTAAATACAGTAAAAGCTTTTATGTTAAAATATTGCCATTAACTGCCAGAAAGGTCTGGAATGTAGTCAGGCATTTTTGTTAATGACATCTTGCTGGGCATTAAAGTCCAGTTGCCTGCCAGAGGTGATCTTGCCAGGTGATTGGAATGAAGGTAGAATATTAACTGTTAGTGGCATTGCCTCTGACGGAAACATCTTTTGGTTGTCTGCTGTTGCATTTAACACTCTTGTATCTGAAGGAAGACTGTTGCATGTAGGATGTGCTGCTCTACTTATTGCTGGGTTTCCTGTACAGAACATGCAGAGATTTGGTTACCCAGTACTGGATATAAATGGAATCCATCTTTCTGCCTTTTTATGCAGTTCCTCTCAGAGACTGTGGTGGAGGTCTCATACCTGTCAAGTTCTTGGGCTGTAATGTTGGTTTATCTGTACTTTGTTATATCCAGCCCCACTGAGCCAGGCTGCTCTTGTTTTGGCTGACTTGTGTCATTTTACACACATCTTGTCTTACTGTTGGACCTCAGTGGTCTTTTTTGTTTTGCATATCCATTCATTTTATGGTCTGTATGATATTTAAGTATTTGCTGTGTGATGAGTACATTGTGCCTTTGGGTAGCAGGTTTACATACTGTTCTCATTGTGTTACATTTCTAGGTGGTACATTCTTGGGAGCTGCTGTGTTCTACACAGGTTGCTAGGTAACAAGTGCAGAGCCTTAAGCAATGATAACTTATTGTACCTGAGAGAAGAATGAAATTTGGCTGCGTGCTTGAAATGTATTTGAGCTTAGAATTCTGTGCCCTGCATGTGATGTTGTTTTAAATACAATTAAAGTTTTTTTGTTTGTTTGTTTCACAGACAAAGATTTAAGTCAGCTGTTCTCAGCCAGAATATATTTATATCCTGATTAGATTCTGGGCATATTTGACATCAGTAATATGGGAGGACTAACACTTTTTAACATATATAATTGCTCTTCTCTTCTCTACTTTAAATTTTTATTATTTTTTTTAGGAAGTCACAATAACCAAGAAGAGATATAATCACATTGTATCTTACTCACCCCACTTGTTAACTTGTTGTAGAGAAGTGGTATTGTACTGTTGTGTACAGAGTGTATTATTCCTCACATCATGATTCTCATACAAAGCAACCTGAATTGTGTCAAGCAATATACTTTGTCTAGAAACAGAACATATTAAGAGACTTCATTTCATACTGCAGACAGGAAATTCCATGAACAAAAAAGTTTAATTTGGCTTTGTCAGTTTGTGTGTTTGTGTATGTGTTGGTGGCAAAACGTTGACACTGAAACTTACAGCTTTCTTTGTCTGTGTTTTAAGTGAAGGCAGTAAGTGTATGTGGCTATAGAAGGGGACTTGTCTTCTAGAAGTAGTACTTTTATTGATTGTATTATCCTGGGTTGTTGTTGCGTCTTTCGGCTTTTCCCGGTTAGGGGTCGCCACAGCGGAACTCTGGTCCGCTAATGATTGGCAGAAGATTTTTACGGGCCGAGTTGCCAGCCTTGACGTACAACCTTCAATGCCCCTTCACGCATGTCTTCACACAGAAGACGCTTTAGCTGAGAATCGAACAAGACAACGTCTGGCTGTGAGTCAACAATGCTACCGCAGCACCACCACCGCAGTACAGGTCTTTTTTGCTCTCTTACTGGATTAACATAACAGGTTAACACACACCTGATTGTATCCTGGATGTCACAGTGGTTAGAATTGCTGTGACACAGTATCTGGAGTGCTAGTTTGGCCCTCATCTGGGGTGCTGTCATTGTGGAATGTACCACATCCTGTATGTCTATGTGTGGGTTTTTGCAGGATGCTCTGTTTTCCTTTCATAGCTCAGTGATGTGCTGTATTAAGTTGCAAGTCCCTCAAATTGCCCATAGGTATGCATGCAGCAAGTGTGTGTGTGTGCGCATGCATCTTGTGATGCATGGACACCCCTATTATCTTTCTAAGTTTATAATATTTAAAAATTGTCCTTATTTTTGGGCCTTTGTCCCACTTCTATGTATGGCTTTGTCCAGATTTCTTGCTCTGACGTTTAGAGGTATGACAAATGTGTCAGGGCTATCACAGTCAGCCAGAGACATTTCAAATTGTGACATACTTGTTGCACCCCACTCCCCTATGTAGTGACTCTGGATGTGTCCAAGCAAGGCAAGGAATAGTTATGCAGTATAAATGTGCAGAGTATCCCCCCATCCAAGGTAGACACAAGTACTACAATGGCTTTTCATCTGTCCTTGATTTTGCAGAATGGTCTGGTTTGTCGTATTTTTGTACTGTTGATTTATGCTTATTACTCAAAGTGCCTGTTGCTCTGTGTTTAAGTAGCAATGCTTTAATGTCCATCAGGTAAGCTTGTCTGAGATCGTAAGACGCAAGTAAGCTTTAATAAGCATACTGTTAAAGAATTGCCAACATTGAAAGCCTTTCTGTTGTTGCCATGCAGAGAATACTTAACTGGATAATGTATAAGCCTTGGGTCTTGAAATGCATATGACAGTATTCATAATAAAGGACAGGATTACATTACTTTAAGAAGCTCATTACACTTGTTGGAGACTTCCAGTCATCTCTGCAGGCTTTACCCGTAAACTAAACAGAATGCCAATCGTGTGGTCCATAACCTGTACAGTAATCCTTTAAGCAAAGTATCTTGAGCTTGCTTCTTGTTTGCTTTTCATTTTTTACTTTGATCATGTTTTCCCCATGAAACAAGAAGATAGTTGTCAGGCAGCAGGTCTTTTTTGGATAAGAAACATTATTACAAGTGGGGGCATCACAGAGATTTCTACTTTCAGTGTGTTACTTGGTACTTTAATAAAGCTGAATGTAAATTATAATTAGAACTACAGTGCAAGGAGAAGTGATTTGAGTTGAGTGCTGCTTGTTTTTCTTATACTTGATTTTGACTGGCATTCCAGTAATGTCTTTAAAAAGAAATTTATTTTTTCATGCCTCACAACCTTTGTTTCCATCTAGATATTAAGTAAGCTGTCATGCAGCCAATGCATTGAAATATTTTTATTCTTCTACACTTCTTTTTGTCTTGATTAGACTCTCATAATGACAGTTTGGCACCCAGGGCACATATTAAAGTTAGTTTTTGTGGATTTGAGCATAGCTCCTCCCCTTTCTAGTTGGCCACACCCCTTCCCATTGGCCCCACCCATTCAGCTGTCTCCTGCAGCCCCCCTTTGATTTGAAGTCACCAGCCGCCACTGGTTACAGACCACCCTCCCAATCTCAAGAACCCCACTCAGCCTTCCTGAAGACATTGGAGGATATGAATGTATCACAAAATACCATCATACTGGGAGACTTCAACTACCCAAACATAGATTGGGTACATTATTCTAGCCCTAATACCCTAGCCCAAAGGTTCCTGGAATTCATAAATTCAAATGCACTGGAACAACTAGTCACCTCTCCCACTAGGGGAGAAAATATACTAGACCTGATCATCACAAACATGGGGACAAAATGCTCCACACCGAAGTATACCCCTCACTAGTGAGATCTGACCACAAGCTAATCACCCTGGATATACATATCCCACCTCCACCCCAGCACAAAAGACCACAGTGAAAAACTTCTCAAAAGCAGACTTCACTCTTCTTAAGAAGGAGATGGTATCCTTTAAGCCCACTGTGCCAGTGGATACCACATCCCGCAATGCCGAATCCTTCACAAATGCTTTCTATGGACATATCCAGGAATGCATGGATCATGCAATCCCAAACAAATCCAAGTCCCTCTCCACCAAATGTAAGCGTCCTGTCTGGTGGACCTCAGCCATAAACAAATTGTATAACAAAAGAAGGAAGCTACTGCACGTCAGAGCGAAATCCCATGAAGGGAAGACGTCTCTGATCAACATTAGCAGAAAACTACATTCTCTCAACATCCAAGGCAAACTTTGAGAGAAAAATAGCTAAGGACACTAAAGATAACCACAAAGCCTTCTTCAGCTATGTTAGAAACCTGAGCGGAAACCCTCAGATATGCTCTGAGTTGGTTCACAACAACAAAAAATACACTGAACCCACAGATATTGCTAACATTCTGGCTGACAGGTTCAGTGCAAACTTCTCGCCTCCTTCACCCCCAAAAGAAGAAATACTTATCCCAGCTGAATGTAATCTTCCTGTCATCTCAGATGTCCAAGTGAGAACCGCCCTAAACAAAGCAAAAAACACAGCATCAATGGGACCTGACGGTATCCTGGGGTGCGTGTTACGAGAACTCCAAGAGGAGCTAAACCCACACATAAAAATGTTATTTAATCTTAGCCTTACTTCGGGTTATGTACCTGTACACTGGCGTACAGCAACAGTGGTCCCACTCCACAAGGGGGGTGCCTCTACAGACCCTGGAAACTACCGCCCCATAAGCTTAACTAGCCTGGTCTACAAAGCTATGGAAAGAATCATTATGGAACTCATAAACAGAGACATAGGGGACCTACAGACACTTGACCCCACCCAGTTCGGCTTTGTGAAGGGCAGATCCTGCCTTTTAAACCTGGTTGACTTTTTCAAAACAGTCACTAGAGCCATTGATGAGGGCAAAGCAGTCCATACAGCATACCTGGACTTGGCTAAGGCCTTCGACACAATACCCCACTCAGGCATCATAGATAAGCTAAACAGCTTAAAAGTAAACCCTTATGTCACTAGATGGGTTGCAAACTGGCTAAAGGACAGAACCCATAAAGTTAAAATCGCTGGAGCAATGTCAGACTCAAAGCCAGTCACAAGTGGTGTCCCACAGGGATCTGTCCTGGGACCCCTCTTGTTCGGCATTTATTTCTCAGATGTTAAAGCAAACATGGGAGGGCTGTGGCTGACAAAGTTCGCAGATGACTGCAAACTAGGCGCCATAGTCGATACACCAGCTGACACACACATCCTACAAACTGGCCTCACTGAAACGGACAACTGGTGCCGTAGTCACTGCCTTAAACTAAATGCCAAAAAATGTATAGTCATCCCTTTTGGAAAAAACAAAGTACCCACAAATTATCACATAGACAGCAACCCACTGAGTACGGAAAAAGTAATCAGAGACCTAGGGACCCAAGTAGACAGCGACCTCTCATTTGACACCCACGTTGCCAAAGTGGTTAGAAAAACATTCTACCTTGCACACCTCATCATGAAGGGATTCACATCCAGATCCAAGGATGTCATTGTACCCTTATATTCCTCCCTCATCAGACCCATGATTGAGTACAATGCCCCATTTGGTATGTACCTCACCCGGCACTTGCAACAGCTGGAGAGACCACAGAAGTACCTCACCAAAAGGATCAAGGGTCTCCAACATATGTCTTATTCCACCAGACTAAAGAAACTTCAGCTCTATTCAGTGGCATACCGCCTGCTCAGGGGTGATCTCTGCCTGACGTACAAGGCCATGTCCAATCAGGATTTGATGGACATGCTCCACCTCAAAAAATCCAAATCCATCAGGACCACGAGAGCTAAAGACTTAAACCTCGGCACAAGTATGAATAGGACATGCTGGAGGGATAGATTCATAACCCAAAGGCTTCCCATGCTTTGGAACAGGATCCCAGTTCATATTAGGCAGAGTCCCTCACTAACTCTCTTCAAGAGAAATCTTGATGAATGGATGGGAGATCGAAAATTTACCCCAGGGGTCACATCTGGGTCACTGCTAGACAGGGGCACAGTAAACTAATTCTATTATATAAGGGGACCTTCATTGTGTCACTACTAGACAGAGGCACAGTATTCTAGATTTATTCTGTACATTTTTGTACCATTTCATGGGGTGGCAAAAGCCACATCACTATGGCTAGGCTTACAAATGCCCCAGGGCAGATAGCCTAGTACTATACTATGAAACTATGAAACTATGAAGTGACTCGTCTATAGAGGCAAGTTATTTTATTACCCATCATGCTTTGCAGATACATGCAAATCAAAAACACCAAATGAATAACTTTAAAACCAATAAACTCTTGGTCTTAGAAAGAAACGCAGGCTATATGTATATGTAAATTATTGTTCCATACCTACCATGACATTATATTACAGGTATGACTATAGAGAAAAAAATTAAGTAAATAATAAAACTGAGAAAATCAAACAATGCACTATAATCTTTATTTTCTTACAAGATCACTTGCAACTGTACCATGAAAAGTACAACAGGAAGTGAAATTAATTAGAAATCAAAGATACTTGTAAACATGTCCAATACACTTTGTGATCTGTTCAAGGTCATATAGTTGGCACGGGAAGTAACTCATTTATAAGTCAGACTTGTAGTCCTCTGTGTTATCAGCAAGGCAGTCTTATCAACTGTTTTTACTCTGTCTTCTCCAAAAATAACATAATATTGCTATGGTCATAGCATTAGCACACAACCAAACAAACATAATTGCAATGTGTACTATAGACAGGCTACATTCTTGATTAGATGGCTGGATGAATGTTTGACATTTTGTTGGATAACTCACATGAGGCAGCTGGCATTGTGTTGGAGATATCGCCTAGATACAGATAACATCACACCTTTTGTGCTTACTGCTTATACACATAATTGTGTATGTATGTATATATATATATATATATATATATATATATATATATATATATATATATATATATATATATATATATAAAATGATCATGAACATAATCTGCTTCATTATGTGTTGCAATACAGTGCTAGATAGTTGGTGTAGATATCCTACTGTAGGGGACAGTAATATTTGTTGCACTGTCTGTGTCATAACACTCAACTGTTGTACATACATTAATCATGACATCAAGCACATTACCAAAGGGACAGTGTAAAATCTGTAGACTTTAATGTACTGTATATCAGATTTCCACCACACAAGGTCATTTATTTTTGCTACTGTAAAAAGAGAGATGTAGGATGTTTGCCCTCTTTGTTTAAATTATTGCTGCCGCTGACGTGTTGCTCATGTACTGCGGTTGTCAGTGTCAGTGTACTGTGTACTAAACAGGTTGAAAATCATGCATGGTGAGATGGATTTGAACATTTGGTTAAAGAGTACATCATGTCTCAAAAAGGAAGCACAGCTCCAAATATTTCCACGTCATGTGGGGGTAATTCAGGCCTGAAAATATGTATGTTCCTTCAAAATAGGGACAGTGATCATGTCTGATGGCAATTTAATATGTTACACCACTGTATGCCAATTTTGTTTTATGTCATGTTACAGAGTCTAGAACATTAACCAGCTCACCCATCAGCAGATGTCACAAGAGATGTCAAGCATGCACACCCCCTCCGGAATAAGACTCTAGTGATGAGGGAAGTCACCACCATGATGACAGCAAAGGCAGGCCTGTACCACTGGACGTGGTTGTTCCAGGGGATCACCAGCAATGACCTCCACCACATGCAGGAAATAACCTGAGGGACCAGGTCTGGGATGTTGTCACAGACATCTTCAGGACCTGGATTTATAGCCAGATGGCAAACTTTTTTCAAGACATGTTGGGAACCATGCACAACTCCTTCAAGGAGATTACTAGAGAGAGATTACTGTATATGTGAACTGTCTCCAGAGGCTAAGTATAGTATTTAAGTTCCACTGATGTAATGTTGCTATCATGGGATTGCCACACTTTGGGGGGAGAGGTTTACTGTATTGGCACATATTTGTGTACATTACTCCATATGGTGGTCATGCTTTCCGCTTGTACATGTCTTCTCTGTGGAACATTTCACAGTGTAGCTCATATATACCTATGACAGCTGTCTGCTGACATAAGACCCTTTCACAGACTCCTACACTGTATTCCTCACCACTAGGAGTCTCACAGACAGCCTGGTTACTTTCCACTGACACCTGCAGCAGTTTATAAGTAATGCCTTGTACACTGCCAGTTGTTTCCATTTCTTTGCCCATATGGTCACTTTTGACCACATCTAGGTAGTCTTTCTTGAGTCCTGTCTGTGTCTGCATTATATTAACACTGTGTGCATGCAAATGACAGCATGTTTTGTTGATGGAGTATGACATGCATGTTCCTTTCGTTACAGTGTTCTGTATGCTCCATGCACACAGTCTCCTTTCATGTAGTACCACAATAATAGCATATGCACCTGAGGTGAGGAAATTTATTCTCTTGTGTTTTTTGTATTTGTACTTTTTTGCTGGTATTAAGTCTCCTTGTGGAATGCTATTCTCATCCCTGGGTTGGATCAATGGTGTTGGACATTATGTACTTCAAAGGGACATGTCACCTGTATGTGCTACTGTTACACAGTATGCCTCTGTGCACCCTATGTTTACTATCACATATGTATGTAATGTACATACCCTTAGCCGTGTCTACATGTACAGGCATTCAGTCCCATTGACATGCACCAGTGTACAGGTGCAGCTTATATTCATTGGACTGTCTATATGTGTCTCCCTTGAGCACGTTTGTGTTGCAGTACTACAACATGGTCATTGCATTCAAATCTTTTGTATGTGAGATTATTCAGACACACTTCCAGAGATTTGGGCAGATTTCACATGGGTTACATTGCAATTACAGCTTGACTGTATGTTGCACATGTTTACATTTACCACCAAACCATGCTGAAAATTCCCTGCATGACACATTCAGATGGTACCACAGTTGTACCCTATCCCACCCATGGCCATTCCATTCAAACACATGTACATGATACATTTGTATCTATTTTGTGGGTGGAACACATGTTTTAAGAGGTTAGCATGACAACACATATAGGTTCATAGGTTCATAGGTAAGTACAAGGCTAATGGCATTAGGGCCTATACAAGCCTAGCCAAACAAGTTCCCTGGCTTTTGCCACCTAAGAAAATTATTTTCCTGGGCCCCTGTCGAGCAGAGCCACAGCAGTGATTCCCCGGGTGAATTTCCTATTACCCACCCAATTGTCAAGATTTCTCTTAAAGACGGCTAAAGAGGAGCTTTGCTTGACATGAATGGGCAGCCTATTCCAGATCAGGGGAAGTCTCTGGGATAGGAATCTATCCCTCCAGCATGTTCTGTTTATTGTGGTGACAAGGTTTAGGTCCCTGGAGCGTGTGGCTCGGAGAGATTGGGATTTCTTTAAGTGTAGCATGTGCATCAGGTCTGGGTTAGACATGGCTATGTATGTTAAGCAGAGGTTGCCTTGAAGTAGGCGATATGCGGTGGACTAGAGCTGGAGTTTTTTGAGACGGTCGACGTATGGCATCTGTTTGAGGTGGGTAATCCTCTTAGTGAGGTATTTCTGTGGCCTTTCCAGCTGTTGCAAATGTCTTTTGAGGTACATGCCAACTGGGGCATTATACTCTATGATGGGTCTAATAAGGGATGAGTAGAGAGGAACGATGATCTCTCTTTTTCTGGCGATGAGGTATGCCACATAGAAGGATTTCCTGACTACTGTCGTGATGTGATTATCAAAGGAGAGACTACTATCCACCTGTGTCCCAAGGTCTTTTATCACACTTTTGGTGTTTAGTAGGCTACTGATTATGTGGTAGTTCATGGGTATGGTATTTTTCCCAAAGGAGATGACAGTGCACTTCTTGGCATTGAGCTTTAGGCCATGACTTTGACACCAAGCATCAGTCTCAGTGAGGCCTCTTTGTAGAATGTCCACATCCTTAGGTGAATCTATTATGACTCCTAGTTTGCAGTCATCCATAAATTTCATTAGCCAGAGACCAGCTGTATTAGCCTGGACTTCAGAGAAGTAGATAACGAACAGGAGAGGACCCAGGACCGAACCCTGTGGTACTCCACTTGTCACTGGTCTGAAGTCAGATTTGGAGTTGGCTGCTTTCACTGTGTGGGTTCTGTCAGTGAGCCAGTTGGCCACCCATCTTGTGACATAGGGATTTATACCTAATCCAGTGAGCTTATCTATAATACCAGAGTGGGGGATGGTGTCAAAAGACTTGGCGAGTTCAAGATAGGCTGTGTGCACTACCTTACCCTCATCTACGGCTCTAGTGACTGTTTCGAAGAAGTCAATCAGGTTAAGCAGGCATGATCTGCCCTTTACAAACCCAAACTGAGTGGGGTCCAGAGTTTGGAGGTTACCTATGTCTTTGTTTATAAGCTCTAGGATGATGCATTCCATGGCCTTGCAGACCAGGCTCGTCAGGCTAATGAGGCGGTAGTTCCTGAGGTCTGTGGTGGCACCCCCTTTGTGGAGTGGGATAACTGTTGCTGTGTGTCACTCCTTAGGCACAAAGCCTGAAGTGAGACTATGGTTGAACATAGTACTTGGGTGGGGTGCCAGTTCATTCTGTAGTTTGTGCAGAACACAGCCTGAGATGTTGTCCAGTCCCATAGATGCTATGTTCTCGGCTTTGGAGAGTGCAGTCTTCACCTGTGCGGCCGTGATTTCAGGGGCTTTGCAATCATCCGGTATGGGGATGGGCCCCTTGGGGGGTGAGGGGGGGGTGAAGTTAGCATTGAACCGTCTGCCAGGATGTTGACAATATCAGTTGGTTCGATAAATGCGCCATTGTGCTGTAGTTCAGAGCAAATCTGAGTGTTGCCATTGAGATTCTTGACATAGCTGTAGAAGGCTTTTTGGTTGTCTTTAGAATCCAAGATGATTTTATTTTTGTAACTAGCTTTGGAGGATTTTATGAGGGATCTCAGCTTCTTGCTGAGGCTGACCAGGGAGTTTCTGCAGTCATGGGATTTTACTCTTTTCTGCAAAGGTTTCTTCCTTCTGTTGTATAGCTTGTTTATGGCAGGGAACCACCAGATTGGCTTCCCTTTTCTGACGGATAGCGTCTTGGTTCTGTTGGGGATAGCACAGTCCATGCACTCGTGTATGTGCTTATACAGTGCATTTTTATATGATTCAGGAGTCGTGGCACTATTTTCCACCTGTGTGGGTGTAATGAAGTTTGCCACTTCTGACTTAAGAAGCATGAAGTTAGCTATGGAGAAGTTTTTTACGGTGGTTTCCTTAATGGAGAGGAGGTGCAGGATATGGATGTCTAGGGTGATTAGCTTGTGGTCGGACCTGACCAGCAAGGAGTTGACCTCTGGCATGGAGCATATATTACCATATTGGTAATGACCAGGTCCAGGATGTTGCTACCCCAAGTAGGGGTATGGATAAGCTTGTCCAGGGCATTGGAATTGATGAATTCCATAAAACATTGGGGAAATGAGTTAGTACATGAGTAGTTTTCCCAGGTGATGAAGGGGTAGTTGAAATCTCCCAAAATTCGGGTATTGGGCTGTATCTTAATATTATCCAGCATATCGAGAAACATGGACTGAGCGTCCTGGGGCATGGCGGGGGATCTGTAACATGCTACAACCTGAATTTCAGTCTTGCCCAGTGTTAATTGTACTTGGATGATTTCAGAGGCATTATGTTGAGCAACTAGCCTGGAGGTGTGGATATCCTTTATGAATATGGACATGCCTCCTCCTTTAGTATTTCGGTCCGGGTTGGGTGGCCAAAAGGTGTGGTAAGAACTGTAGCCTGGTAATGCAGGGGTGCTCTCTGGAGTATTAAACCAGGTCTCTGTCACTGCACAGATGTCAAAGTTCTCCATCTTAAGGAGAGCCTCGAGTGTGTGCATTTTGAGGTTTAGACTTCTAGCATTGAGTAGTATTACCCTTAGATTTTGTTTGTTTATGTCTACTATAGTGGTGCATTTGATGTTTGAGCCTTGCCTACAAAAGGCACTATAGGGGCAGCAAGAGCCTTAGCCAGTATCCGGAATCCCAGCAGACAGGTGCAGGCCATCTCTGACAAAGCATCATGGCCTGTCGATCATGTCATCCCAGGCAGACAGATACTGGATCCCCTTGGAATGACACCAGAATCTTAGCCAATTGTTGAAGTCAATCATTTTGTCCTTTGTACTGTGGTATTATTCTGGACAATGGCAGGATGCTACTCAGGGCTAGTGTCATTCATGCCTGGGCCACATGGTCAGAGAGCTCCTCCATGTCTCTTTTCATGTAGTCCAGGGAGGTATATCTCAGGTCATTCACTCCAACAGGGACAATGATGGAGCCATACTTGTACTTGTTGTGGAGTGACCTGAGTGCATGTGTGCGTTACATGGTGTATTCTGGTACCCGTCAGGCAGCTGACAGTGACTTTATCCTTGTTCAACCTGGTGAGGGGGATATCAGTGTGCCTGAATATAGAGTTGCCAATGACTAGTGTGCTGGGTACATTTGTTTTGCCTTATGGGCTGAGGTTGAGTGGCACACTGATGTTGTAGGCTATGTGTCATTTGGGCAGTGTTGAGGGTGGTGGTTACTTGCGTTTCAGCTTTGGAGGTCTCTGTTGTTTGGGCAGATTTTTATTGAGAACCTCTGTGAATCTAGGTGTGTGTGTTTTGTATTACTATGTGTGTTTGGGAGGTGAAGGCTTTGATAGACTATGTGTTGAGTGCAGTGTGGTGTTAACCTTCTCCTCTTGACTGTCTAGTCCAGTCTTGGATTGAGAGAGCTTGGCTTCCAGTTTGGCTATATAAGTGCATCTTACACAGGTTGTAGTGTTGGGTGGTAGGAGTAGAGGGTTGTCAGTGTATATGAGGCAATTGCTACATTGCCCCAAGATACCCAGATTCATCAGGTGGACAGGAAAAAACACCAAGAGCTGGTCCTTGGACATGCCTAGTTAGTGCTTATTAATTTAAGTACTGGGAGCTGATTTCCTCTTGATTAGTGAGGAATGTTGAGTGCTGCAGTAGGTCTTCCTGTTCATTCTCTTTTATGAGTGCACCTATGTTATAGGCAGGGTTTGTGTTGTACATCACTGTGTTGTGTCTACTTTGCACACACATATACCTTACATGCTATCACATATGCATGTTACACAAGTATAGCACCATGCAGGATTCATCATTAAGCTGATTCTCTGCAGCACTTTGATCTTTTGATATTTTATATGTGTATGTGTGATGCATTGCTACAGACATCACTGTAATGCTGATTTACTATAAGCATGTGTCACAGTGGTTGTTCTGCATTATATGTGGTGTCTTTATGTGACCTATATACGTAGCATATGTCTATGATGGTGTGATGTTTGACTGTCCATTTGTGTGGCAGTTCCATTAGTGGCCTGTGACAGTGCTGTGCTGTGGGGGCAATTTCCCTTGACTGCGTGAGGAGAGAAACATTGTTGATCTCTCTGAATATGTGTCTCAGGCAGGTGTGTGCCCTGCATTGAACAGCATTCCACCTTCACTAAGGATAATGCCACAGTATGTACAAAAGATGGTTGACTTTAGTAATTGGCTTAGTTTCTGGTGTCTTTCCAGGGTGATTCAATATTTGTCAGCATGGGAGGTCATGGTTAACAAACCACGTTGCTTTGCAAAGGATGGTCTGTACCTCTCTCAGTGTTTTTTTAAACAATGCTAAACTGACAAACCTATCGACATAGCAGATAAAACCCAAAGAAACCTGAAGGTTTTACTGCTCAATGATAGGAGCCTAAACAAGAAACTCCACACTCTATAATCTCTCCCCAATCTGGAGAATACACTAAGACCAATAGTGGCTACTAATGGGTCCAAAATACACCCAATAGCTAAGTTAATAGATCAAAAATGAAAAAAGCTATGGAATGAGGAAGGTTATATTTTGAAGGATTCTTGGGATTTTATGAAAGGGGTGCATAATGGTTTACATAATGAAAATGCTAAGTTTGTTACAATTGATATAGCTGATTTATTTTCAGTAATACCCCATGACATTGGTGTGGAGTGGTTTGAGGCAGACCTAGGTGAACATGGTGAACTAAATTTCAAGGACTGCAGGTTGCTTACAAAATTGATGGAAATTGTATTAAAAAATAATTTCTTACACTTTGAAGGTGAGTATTATAGACAGGAGAATGAGGTATCAAAGGGGGCTTCATGTGTCCCCATATATGCTGTTAGTTTTGCATATTTAGGACAAAAATATATTATTAATTCCCCCTTTGTGAACTACTGCAACTGATACAAATGTTACCTAGATGATATTTGTATCTTTTGGAATGTTACTGAGGAAATGCTTAAAGAATTTGTTCAATATATTGGGTCAACCATAGAATTTTTAAAAATTTACTTATAATAGTGCCTATAACTCAGTAAACTACTTGGATGTTACTGTTACTATGCAAAAGCCGGATGATAAAATTCTTAAATTGTCTGTCTACCAAAAGGAAACGTTTTCCAGTTCCTATTTGTATTACACCAGTGCCCACCCTATTAACCAGAAAAAAAGTATAGTCAAAGGCCAGTTTATAAGAATTTCTAGAATGGTATCTGATGATACTGATTTTGAGAAAGAGTATGGCAGGGTGAAAAAAATGTTTTTAGAAAGAAAGTACTCTAACCAACTAATACACAACATCACTGGAGAAGTTAAGAAAGAGAGAGAGAATAGATATTCTCCCATTATAGGAAGGAATGATATTATTATTAATCGAACTAGCAGGTTTTCCAGTTTGGAGGATAACAAGATGGAATGAGAAGAAGAGGCAAACCATTCTTACCAAGGGGCTTTTGTAATGAATTATAATACTGAAGCGAACTTAACCAAAAATATTATTGTTAGAAATTAGAATATGTTCCATAGATTTTTAGACCTAGAAGGTTTATTTAAAAACCCTATTACGTTGGGTACAACATCAAAGGCATATTGGAAAATGATAGGAATATCACTGGTTTCCTCAACAGAAAACAATCGGGACTGTATAAATGTGGAGTGTTTACTCAATGCTCTTTTATAGCTAACACTGAACATATTCACATTCCAAGTAGGGATAGACTCATTAATTCTAGGAAATATTCCAATTGCGATAGTAAAGGAGTTATTTACTCAGCCTTGTGTAAATTATGTAATGCCTTCTACGTGGGAAAGACTTAAATGCTTCAAAAAGGAACCTGAACACCTATATGATGTAAAAAGAAAAGACAAGACAAATGCCCTCTTTAAACATACTTTATCATATAGGAATGCTTTCTCCACATTTTGTTTCCTCTAGAAGAGGTTCCCCAGGACCCCAGGGGTGGTCCCTGGGAAACCAAGAAAAAATATAGAGATGTATAATGGCAATTGGTACTAGAAGCTAACAAATCACCTGGGTTGAATGAGAATATCTCTTTAGTTCCAGTTCTTAAGTTCAGCCAGACTGTGACTTCTTTGATGCATATGGTGAAGCTATGATGTATTTGGCTTTTGGATGATTTCTCTTGGGAGGTTTTACTATTTTTACAGCTTTTCTTATTTTTGTTTTATCATTTCAGACTACAATTGTGTGTTATTTATTATTATTGTAAATCACAGTATTGAGTTTTTATATATTTACAGTTATACATTTATATTTATATGGTTTAGGATAGTTACATATATGTCTTAAGTGATGCTCAACAGGGACACTGGGTCATCCCCCTTTACTTCAAGCAGTCTTTGATACTAAAGAAACAATTCAATAGTTTCATTTCTCAATATAAAAGCACAGCATTCACATCCACAGATTTTATATCTATGTTGTCATATATCCATGTTTTTATATCCATGTCCTTATCAGTTTTACTTTCATTTTAACATTTTTATTTCAATATTTATAGTATTTTTATAGGATGTATTTTTATAGTAAGCATTTTGAATTAGATGTTTTATGGATAACAGAAGACTGGTCTTAGATGTTTTAGTGATGATATCTTTACATTTTGATGACTAGGACATTAATAGTTTAATTAAAGGATGTGATGTCATTATTATTTTAATATAAAATCATGGTACTTTTCCGTTATCGGGGCAACATTTTCAACATGAGCGTTCAGCTGAAATCCAGAACCTTGACATGTCTATCGACCACATGTGTGTAAAAAGTATTTGTCCTAAAAAATTTTCTAAGCAAAAAATTAAGTTATCTGGGTAAACTGTCCACATGCCTGGTTAACGGATGTGTCTTGCTACTGGATTTCAGCTGAGCGATGGCATTGAAAGTGCAGCGAGAAATGCTAAGAAAAGTAAATAAATGCAGCAAATGTGGAAACCGTGAGCTTTCTTCATTTTTATTTCTGTAGCATATCCAATCGTTATAATTGCCCTAACTGAAAGGAAAAATGAATGATCTCCCTGTACAGTGTATTCTTAGTGTTAATGTCCTGTGTGCGGTACCGAAGTCATGAGGCGATTGACTATCACAGGCAACACCTCTGTGCAAAGCTCCTGTCAGTTCCTTCCCCCACATTCATCTCGCTGGGCTGTCCTGAAAATAACATTAAGTATGACACAGAAAAGAAGAAAAATAAGGGACACTTAGCCCCCCCAAAAAGAAAATTTTTCACTGTAAAGTTGAGCCAGTCACACTTTGAGAGAATGCTTTAAAGTGTTCCCTTTTACGTGACATTGTGTTTTTATTGGTAATTTGCTCCTGCGGTTGCTGAGCCCCGAATGCTGTGTATTGTCATGTCTGTAAGGAGTTACTACAAACATCATGTAAACTGGATAAAAGTTAAAGAGGAAAGATGTGACTTCTACATTTTTGAGACATGTTAACATAAACACTTAAAAGATGAACAGCTGAAAGACATGTAAATAGAGTAGTATCGGAGCTCAGCAACTGCTTTGAAAGTGTTGCCCCGATAACGGAAAAGTACCAAAATCACTAGGCGAAGCTTGGTTCAGTATCTGATGAAGTCCTAATTATTGTGATGAAAATGCCATTCTTTTAGGGTTTATGTTGTGTTTGGATAATAAAGAATTCTGCTTAAAAATATCTGTGAACAGATTACTTGTATCTCAGCAGTGCACATTATTCTTAGTTTGCTGTTCTAATGTTTCCATGGAGACAAGTTGACTATAGATCCAGGCAATACATTTTGAGAGCAATGGGCATTGTTTGCTAAGGGAAATGTAAAATTAAAAGGTGTAACAGCAAGCAGCTCAGTAAAAGATAAAGATTGAAATTATTGGTACTGAGTAAGAGATAGCAGCTTAAATACTTCAATGCATTTACTAGAACTGTGTACAATTTAGTTGTATTTAAAGACAGCCAGTGCACTTTTTCTTAAGGATAAAAGTTAATGTTTACTGAAAGCATACAAGCTATTTTTCATAGCTGGAAGGGGAATAGTGATAAGAAAAGAATGCATAGCAATTGGCATAAGTAGGAGCACAGGTTGTAACATGCATTTTAACATGGATAACCTTCATTTTAGGTGAGTAATCCAAGGGTACCTGTACTCCACCAAACATGACAGAAACCCTGTATAATAGTAGAAATAAATCCAGTCACATAGTAAAAAATGTACATTTAATGTTTAAATGACAAAATGAAATACAAATAAGCACTTTCATATTTTCAAATATAAGACATCATCAGTATTAAATGGACCAAGCAACAGCAATCATTTAAATAATCCCTCACCAAATTAATTCAACTTCTTTTTAAATGTACAGTACATTCAAAACCATAACATTCACAATCTAATCATAGCAAAATTCAGAAGATATTAAAAATATACATAACAAATATAGAAATTAAAAAAATTCCATTTATTCCTAAAACAAAATATTTATATCATTTATCTAGTAAAATGTGAAGTATTAATAAAAGTTACAATTTTTAAAATTAAAAAAAAACTTGAATGGCTGCAGCTACTCTGGCTCCCAATGCACATTTTTGTGTTTGGTGTAGAGTTGTTGGTTGTTATCCATTTGGGAGTCTGTTTGAGAGTGCATTGACTGGGTTGAGTGTGCCATTTTCTATAGTCATGGTGTTTTTTTGCTTGGTATTGTGGATTGCATTGTTTTGAAGACCATTGGAATGTTTTGAAGATTGTTGGGCTGAACATGCCTTTGGAGAGTAGAGGTTGCACTGAGCATACATCTCAACTGTACAGATTTTTGCAGAATGTCGAGATTTCCGGCCCATTCCTCATAAAGTTTGTTGGTTTTCTGGCAAATCACTAGGATGAGCTATGGATTGAAGTCAATAAATAATGACATACATTTGAGTTTCACCCTTCAAATCCTTCAGAAAATGTATGTTAAAACAAACCCTGTAACTCTAGCAACTTTCTAAGCTTCTAAGAACAATATTTAAAATATGTCCCTATTTTTGGACCTCTGCCCCCCATTTTTCCGGGCTTTGTCCAGATTTCTTCTACTAACAGGTTGAGACGTATGAAAGAGCAAGTGGAGGAAACTCAACTTGTCTACTGACTTGGATGTGAATCCAGATTTTTGAATTCTGTTGAGTCGGATGGGACTGGTCTGGGACTTGGGGCATGCTGGTATTGAGGACTGAGCTTGCAATGGTGTGGATGCAGAGGACTGCTGTGGTCACTGTGGTCACCTTGGTTGCTGTGGTCGTTTGGGCCTTTGGATGGTGGAGGCTGCGTTGAGTGAGGGTAGTGGAGACTCAACTTTGTCTGCTGGTTTTTGATGTGAATTTCTGAATTTGGGTTCTCTTGAGTCAGAGAGGACCAGTCTGGGACTTGGGACATTGCTGGTGTTGAGATGGAGCTTGCAACGTGTGGATGGTGAGGATTGCTGTGATTACTGTGGTCGGCACTGTGATGGGAAGAGCATGGTTATTGCAGCTCTGGTGCCTTCAGATGCCTTGGACTCTGTTGTTGTTGTTACTATTGTTGCTGTTGTTGTTTATGTGTATTGTTTTTGTGTTTATGTTTTTTGCACATGGGCTTAGAGAAACGTAACTGTTCAGCTGTGCACTGTTGTTGTATGGTCTGAATGACAATAAAGTTACTTTAACTGATTGACTGAATTTTGCAGCCCTCCTATTTAAACTGGGTAAATAGATATCATATCATTCAGTTCCAGTGATTCCTTTGCATTTACTTTTAATTGCCAAAATAATTCTTTGCATTCCAAACTATTCTTCCAAACCTCTCGGGACCCTATCAATAACTTCTAAAATGGCAAAAGCAAATTATTCAAACCCGAATGCTTGTAAATAGCATTCTTGTTGTTACATTTTTTTATATCTTGATGATGTTCATATATTCTTTTGCGTAATGTCCTTTACATTTTACCTACAGAGAAACTTTTACTTAAAGAACACATTGCCAAATATATGAAACCGTTTGTCTGACAATTACCATTGTAAAAATATAGCAGATATTGACCATGAGAGTAAAGTAACATTATTTTAGGTTATGTATGTATATTAGAACACTGGTGGCAATACCCACATCTCAGTGTGCCAACACTTTTGTTGTCATGACATTTTTTGTCACCATGTCCATTCCTCGCCAAAATATTTTTCATGTTTTTAGCTGTCTTGTATACCACACAAGGTGGAGGATCAAATTTCTCTGAGTCAAATGATTTTAAAATATTCCAGTTGTTCTTTATTATATTTACAACATAATTACTAGCTGAACCATATTGTAAAACTAATGCTTTAGCAAAATAATTAATTATTGTGCCTGAACCTGGGATTTCATTATTACTCTTATTCATATTAAATAAACAATTACCCAAAATTGGAATAGGGATTATTTAAATGGCTGTTGTTGCTTGATCCCATTTAGTTCTGATGAAGTCTTATATTTGAAAAAATGAAAGCACTTAAACTTATTTGTATTTTATTTTGGCATTCAAACATTAAATTTGTATCTTTACTGTGCAATTGGATTTATTTCATCCATTATATGGGTTTTCTCGCATGTTTGGTGGACTGTAGGTATCTCTGGATTACTATTTATTTTTTAATCTGCACTTTTTGCCATTCTTTTTTGGTTCTTAATTTTAGGTTAAGCCATGCCTGTGGGTACAGCTGTCAATTTGGGACAATTGTTTCTATCAGGGGGGTTAAATTTAATTACTTGAAGATGAATATAGTTTTGTGTATTTTTTTAAGTTAATAGATTCTGGGGTGTTCTGGGGGCATGTTTGTTGTGAGGGTTTTCATTAAAACAAAAAGTCTTGAAAAATGTCATAGGTTCAAATGGAGATGACAAGAGAGAACTATATAAAAAGATCAAACTGCCAAACCTTAGCAGGTGCATATATCACAAAAGTTAGAAATAGGCATTTTAAAAAGCTGTCATATGTAATAGGTGGGAATAATATACTCTTATCATGACCTCACAGGTATAGACAAAATAGTTATAGAATTATATTAAGAAATGGAGAGTGCAGATAGTAATGCTGCAGGAGACACATCAAGAAAGATATGAGCATGTGAATTTGATAAAGAAAAAATTTCAGGATGGATATTCAGCAGAATATCAGGGACAAAGGAAAAGAGGAGTACTTATACTAACTATTAGAGAATATCCAATAATAATAGATGAGGAAAAAAAGACAATAATTGTAGATTTGTGGTAGTAAGTGGCTACTGGCAAGGGAGGAGGATTATACTGCAATGTATTTATATTCCACCAAAACTGCTATTGTAGAACATTAGAAAATTTTGGGAGAAATAATCACCTTTCATCCGGGAATATTACTTATAGGTGGAAACATGAACTTGATTTGCAACAGTGACAATACATTTGGAGGACAAAGAAGGCTCCCTATTGAAACATTGTCACTCAAAATGCAAGTGCCAACAAGCCTAAAAAAAAAAAAAAGACCAAAAACCAAAAAAAGAGCAAATCTCAAAAAGTACTACAACTTGTTCATTGTCATTCAAATCTGTTGTATGTGAGATTATTCAGACACACTTCCAGAGATATGGGCACATTTCACATGGGTTACATTACAATTACAGCTTGACTGTATGTTGCACCTGTTTACATTTACCACCACAACATGGTGAAAATTCCCTGCATGACACATTCAAATGGTACCACAGTTGTACTCTACCCCCCCATGAACATTGCCTGTTTTGTGTGCTGTACATGTGTGGTATTCCACGCAGTGCTGGACAATAGGTTTGTGCACTTGGATTTCCTACTTTCCATTCAAACACATGTACATGATACATTTGTATCTGTTTAGTGGTTGGGACACATTTTAGGAGGTTAGCATGGCAACACATATGAATTAGGTCTTACTGTCCATTCTCTTTTATGAGTGCACCTATGTTATAGCAGGGTTTGTGGTGTACATCACTGTGTTGTGTGTCTACTTTGCACACACATATACCTTACATGCTATCACATACGCATGTTACACAAGTATAGCCTTTTCTGCACCATGCAGCATTCACCATTAAGCTGATTGTCTGCAGCACTTTGACCTTTTGTTATTTTATATGTGTATGTGTGATGTTTTGCTGCAGACGTCACTGTAATACTGATTTACTGTAAGCATGTTTCACAGTGGTTGTGCTGTATGATATGTGGTGTCTTTATGTGACCTATATACGTAGCATATGTCTATGATGGTGTGATGTTTGACTGTCCATTTGTGTGACAGTTGCATTAGTGGTCTGTGATAGTGCTGTGCCGCTGGAGCAATTTCCCTTGACTATGTGAGGAGAGAAACATTGTTGATCTCTCTGAATATGTGTCTCAGGCTGGCCACAGTATGAACAAATGATGATTGACTTCAGTAATTGGCTTAGTTTCTGGTCTCTTTCCATGGTGATTCAATATTTGTCAGCATGGGAAGTCATGGTTAACAAACCATGTTGCTTTGCAAAGGATGGTCTGTACCTGTCTCAGCCTTTTTTAGACAATGCCAAATTGACAAACCTACCGACATTGCAGATAAAACCCAAAGAAACCTGAAGGTGTTACTGCTCAATGTTAGGAGCCTAAACAAGAAACTCCACACTCTATAATCTCTCCTCAATCTGGAGAATACACTAAGACCAATAGTGGCTGCTAATGGGTCCAAAATACACCAAATAGCTAAGTTAATAGATCAAAAATGAAAAAAACTGTGAAATGAGGAAGGTTATATGTTGAAGGACTCTTGGGATTTTATAAAAGGGGTGCATAATGGTTTGCATGATGAAAATGCTAAGTTTGTTACAATTGATATAACTGATTTATTTTCAGTAATACCCCATGACATTGGTGGTTTGAGGCAGACCTAGCTGAACATTGTGAACTAAATTTATAGGAGTGCAGGTTGCTTACATAGTTGATGGAAATGGTATTGAAAAATAATTTCTTACACTTTGAAGGTGAGTATTATAGACAGGAGAATGAGATAACAATGGGGGCTTCATGTGTCCCATTATATGCTGTGAAGGCTGCCAGCCTAGCTAGATAGGATTTTGTAGATAATTCTGTCATTTGTAAATATTAATGTAAGCCACATGCTTGTTCTCTTAAATGTAAGAAAATTATGGTAAATGTTGAACTTCAAAAATGTAACTACATTGCACTCTGCTGGAGGAAAGCTGATAAGTCAACCACTGTATAATTTTTTGATCTCAAAACTCAGATCCGAGTTGTCTGAATGAAGGAATTCTTCCTCTTGTTTTGAGACCAGAGTTAATGGCTAGAATTTACATGTATAATGTCTTTTATTGGTATGGCTTCCTGACCAGCTGCAAGATCAAAAGGGCTGTTATACTCTGAGTTTCTGTTAGCCTGGAATCAGAGAATAATGATGTAATCTGAAATGGGTCAGTAGTTCCGTGTTATCAATTTAAGGACAGAGAGAGAGAGAGAGAATCAGAGCATTTTGCATTTGTTTTCAGAACTGTCAACATCACCAACACTGCCTTGCTCTATATGTAAGCTTATTTTAGAACTGTGTTTGCTCTTAGATATACATATGAAATAGGAGGTCTGATCTAGCTGTTTTCTATATTGATGACAGAACTTTTCTGCTGTATTATTTTAAACATTTCTCTGTGATCTCTGAACTCTTGACTAGCAGTGTGTAGTAAGATGTATTGTCTTGTGTTCTTCTTATTTAGTATTAAATATTTTTAAACCTTTCAATTGTGGCTGTTTTATGTAGAGATAATTTAAGCTCTAGAGTACATTGAATGTATATAGTAATATTGTCCAAGCCACTCCAAATCAGCCTTACTGTTCGTCACTCTTATCATTTGGATAAAAATACTGCACAGTGATAATTGGACACCCTTTGATAAGGGCCTTATTCGTAGCTGATATTAGTTATTGGCGGCAAGTGGTGCTACCTTATAGTCTGGGCAGAAGGAGCATAGCTGGATAACCTGTACCAGCCTTCCCCAGGAGTGTCTGTATGTTTGTATATATCTCATATCTCAAAGTGTGTGTGTGTCAGCTACTTGTGCAGGGACATGAAGCACTGGTTGGACTGAGAGGGTGCTGGAGGCTTTAGCTTGACCACTAGGCTGAGATCTTGACCCTATAGCTGTGCCAGTGGGGAGTCCTATTGGGGATCTGGAGAGAAAGGGAGAAATCAGGCCCAGACTGACTGTGATCTCTGTGTGCTCTTAAGAGAAATTGTACTTTACTGTGTGTGTATTTGTTATCCTTCCCAATGTGTACACCCCTCACTGGTGTTAGTGGTGAGGATTGAGGCTCCTTGATTGCTGGGCCAGTGCACGGGTGTCACATATTAATTGTTTGGCAGTGGTGGGATAGCCACACCACATATTAATTGGTTGGCAATTGGCTTGTTGTGGTGTGGATAGTGAATTCCTGTAGCTTGTGTACAGTGATCACTGAAGGTGTTTTTGTACTCTAAATCAGCCATGCAGTGAATTTTCAGAGTTCAGATCACAATTGTTTTATTTCTTTTGTGAGCTTAGTTAGTCAGGGAGAGCAGGCAAGCAGGTCAGCAGAGGAGTATGGAAAGCTGACAAGGAGCTAGTTGGATGAGGTGTGCCAGGCTAAAGGACTGGTGCAGGGAAACATGACTAAGGCAGATATGATTGCAGCTTTGGTCACAGCTGCATGAGAGAACAGCAACCAGGAGGATAATCAGACTGGCTGTGGAGATGTACAACACTCAGGGAATGGACAGCTCAAACTTTGTGCAGAGGACTTAAAAATCCATCTGGAGCTAAAGAGACTTGAGTTGGAGGCCAGGCATTTGGAAATGGAAGCTGTGGAAAAGCAGCTGCAGAGGCAGCATGGAAAGGAGATGCTGAGTCTTCGCCAGAGTCATGGAAGTAATGGAGAAGGGAGTAACTGGACCTCAGACGCACAAAAGGTCAGTAAATTTCTTTTGCAGTTTACAGAGGGGGAAAAGTTTGATAGTTTCATTCATATGTTTGAGAGGGTATGTAAACAGTATGATGATGACCAAAGGCTCTGGGTACGGTTCCTGACCCCCTTACTCCATGGTAAAGCTGTAACTATTTTGTCAAAAATGTCTGAAACTGACTGCTTTAATTATACTGCTATTAAGAATTGTTTGTTAGAATTCTTTAAGCTAACACCTGAAATTTATAGGAAAAAGTTTCATGAGCATAGACGCAGGGCAGATGAAAGTATGTGTGAATATGTTGCTGAACTGAGCAGTTATTTTCATAGGTGTGTGAGTAGATGTCAGGTCACCACTTTTGAAGGGCTGGCAGACCTTTTGGTAAGGGAACTAGCCCTTAACACTTTGCCTGAGGACATGAGGGTCTGGTTAGCTGATAGACAATGTGCTACTTCAAATGAGTTGGGAAAGAAGGAAGACCTGTACCTAGCAAGCAGGGTATCCCTGCACAGGAAAGGGACCCCAAGTACTGCTCATGGATCTAAAGGAACCCATGGTGGGCAGCCCAGGCTGCCCCAACAGAATCTGCCAGTAGCAGGGGAAGCCACTAGTCCAGGTACACATCCAAGACCTAGGGGTTAAATGTTTTGAATGCAAACAGTGGGGCCATGTGGCATACAGATGTCCATGGAGGCAAGGTGGGGAACAAAAGGTGAGAGATCCAGTAAGTGGGAAAGTCAGAATGCCAATAGTAGGTTGTCTTGAGACAACAGGGGTACCGAACTACCATCCTGCAGATGTCCTGACAGGGAAGGATTTTGATGAGGCAGTATCATGTGTTTATACAGTTAAACACAGTCAGGCTTCGAAACAAGCCTGTGGGTCTGGTAGCCTGAGGGAGACCCAGACAGACTGCATACTTGCAGTCAGGACTGGTGATGTGGTTACTTCAGGGAGGAAGCTAGTCCATAGCAGTGAGACTGAAGGTGAGCCACAGCTGTTTGTGAGTACTGATGTTCCCTTGGACAGAGTGACTGCAAAGGTAGAGGTGAGTAGTAGTACCCTGGCTGACAGTGAGGCACCGCTGTCAAAGGATGCCAGGCTTCCTGTGGAAGGGGAGCTGGGAAGGGTTACAAAGAGGGAGTTGAGACAGGCTCAGCTCTCAGACCCTACATTGCAAGGCCTGAGGCAGGTAGCTAGTGAGACACCTGATTCTCAAGGGAAGGGGAAATCTGTTTACTGGGACAAAAGGTTACTGTATAGAGAGTGGACCCCTGAGGGAGGGCTAGAAGATGAGAGGATACAGCAGTTGGTAGTGCCTGGAGCCAACCGTCTGGTGCTTCTAGCCATAGCCCATGGTATTCCCTTTGCAGGTCATATGGGCATAAAACATACAAAGAGACATGTTATGCAGAACTTCTACTGGCCTGCAATTTCCAGAGATGTAACAGGGTACTGCAGGACCTGTGAGCAGTGCCAGAAGGTAGGCAAGGCAGGAGACAAGGTGAGAGCTCCTTTGATGTCTTTGCCTGTGATTGAGGAGCCATTTCAGATAGCTATGGATATTGTGGGGCCTTTGAGTACCCCAAGTTTCACAGGGAAAAAGTATATCCTAGTAGTAGTAGATTATGCTACAAGATACCCTGAGGCAGTGACTTTATCCTCCACTGAGGCAGAAAAGGTGGCAAATGCTTTGTTAGAGATTTTCAGCATGGTAGGTTTCCCAAAAAAAATACTGACAGAGGTTCCAATTTCATGTCAGACCTGCTGGCTTGTCTGTGGAAGTACGGTGGGGTGAAGCACCTGATGACCACTTCTACCATCCCCAGACTAATGGTCATGCTGAGAGATTAAACTCTACAATCAAGTCCATGCTATGGGCATTTGCAGACCAGTTTAAGAGGGAATGGGACAAATATTTCCCTCATCTGTTGTTTGATTACAGAGAGGTTCCCCAGGAATCCACAGGTTTTTCACCCTTTGAGTTGCTATATGGGCACAGGGTGAGGGGACCTCTAGATTTAATTTGTGATAAGTGGGAAGATGAGTGTGAATCTCACAAGAAGGTGAGTGTGAATCTCACAAGGAGTCTGTTGTTTCATATATCCTAAACCTCAAGACAAGGCTCAGGGAACTCATGAGCTTGGCCCAGGAGAACCTAGCAGAAGCCCAACAGCAGAAAAGGTTCTGGTATGACTGGAATGCTCGAGCTAGAGAGTATGCTGTAGGGCAGCAGGTAATTGTTCTCATCCCTGTCAGACAGAACAAGCTACAAGCAGCTTGGGAGGGACCCTACAAGGTGGTAAGAAAGGTAAGTGATGTTAACTACATGGTGGAACTTCTAGGCAGAAGGCAGAGACACAAACTGTACCATGCTTACATGATGAAACCTTACCATGATAGGGAGGCCCTTGTGCTGAGCATTTGCAGTGGATTGCAGGAGGAGTCTGAGGGAGATCTGGTGACTGATCTCCTCAGTGAGGCTCGGAATGACACCTCAGTGGAAGAGGTAGTAATGTCCCAGCAGCTATCTTCTACTCAGGTTTGAGAAATCTGAGCAGTGTTACAGGAGTTTGGGGACATGTTCATTGGGAAACCAGGGTGAACCCACCTGGTGCAGCACCAGGTGGATACAGGACCCCAAAGGCCTATTAGGCAGGTCCCTTATAGGGTGCCTAAGAGAGTCAAACAGACTCGGAGGGAGGAGATACAGGTGATGTTGGAACTAGGGGTAATTCAAGAGTCCAACAGTCCCTGGGCCTCCCCAGTGGTGCTGGTGCCAAAGGAGGATGGCAGCACCAGGTTCTGTATGGAATACAGGAAATTAAATAGTCACACAGAGTCAAATGCTTACCCCATCCCTAGGACAGATGAGGCCCTAGAGCAGGTGGGTGGGGCTAAGTATCTTACAACCATTGACCTTACCAAGGGCTGCTGGCAGGTGCCCTTGACTTCCAGTGCTAGAGAGAGGTTAGCCGTTGTGACTCCTATTGGCTTGTATGAGTTCACAAAGATGCCCTTTGGGATGAAAAATGCCCCGGCAACATTCCAGAGGCTGGTAGATCATATCCTAGCAGGAGCAGGAGGGTTTGCCCCGGCTTACCTAAATGATATTGCCATCTACAGTCATTCCTGGCAAGAGCACCTTCAGCATGTCAGGGAGGTGCTGGGCAGACTACAGAGGGCAGGGTTGACCATTAAGCCCAGCAAATGTCAGGTGGGTATGGCATAGGTCTCTTACCTGGGACATAGAGTGGGGAGTGGTAAGATCAGGCCAGAACCTGACAAAGTAGAAGCCATTCAGGCATGGCCTGCACCTGTTACCAAAAAGCAGGTGAGGGCATTCTTAGGGACAACAGGGTACTACAGAAAGTTCGTCCCCAGTTATAGTACCATAGCTGCTCCCCTCACAGACCTGACAAGGAAGAACAGGCCAGATAAGGTATTGTGGACCACATCATGTAAGCAGGCATCCCAGAAGCTTAAAGAAGCTTTGGGAGGACCCCATGTGTTATTCAGTCCAGATTACAGCAAAGAATTTGATGTGCAGGTGGATGCTTTGAACCATGGGGTGGGGGCTGCACTTAGCCAGATTTCTTCAGAGGGAAAAGAGCACCCAGTGGTTTATTTCAATCATAGGCTTCAACCCAGGGTGGAATGCTATGCAGCTGTAGAAAAGGAATGTCTAGCCATAGTGTGGGCACTCCAGAAACTTCAGCCTTATCTGCATGGAAGAAAATTCACTGTAGTGACAGATCACAATCTCCTAACATGGTTAAATAGAGCTAGCCAGCAAAATGCCAAGTTGCTAAGATGGAGCATAGGGTTGCAAGCATATGATATATCAGTGCAGCACCACAGTGAGACTAGCAATACCAATGCAGATGGGCTCTCAAGACAGGGAATGGGGGTAAGGTATACTCAGATAGACCTAACCGTCTCAAGCAATGTTTCTCAAGGGACACTTGAAAAACTAGCATGAGTTCTCCAGGGGGGAAAATATGTGAAGGGTGTCAGCCTAGCTAGATAGGATTTTGTAGATAATTCTATTTGTAAATATTAATGTAAGCCACATGCTTGTTCTCTTAAATGTAAGAAATTATGGTAAATGCTGAACTTCAAAAATGTAACAACATTGCACTCTGCTGGAGGAAAGCTGACAAGTCAGGCACTGTATAATTTGTTTGATCTCAAAACTCAGATCTGATATGTCTGAAGGAATTCTTCCTATTGTTTTGAGACCAGACTTAATGGCTAGAATTTACATGTATAATGTCTTTTATTGCTCTGGCTTCCTGACCAGCTGCAAAATCAAAAGGGCCGTTACACTCTGATTTTCTGTTAGCCTGGAAACAGAGACTAATGATGTAATCTGAAATGAGTCTGTGGTACCGTGTTATCAATTTAAGGACAGAGAGAGAGAGAGAGAGAGAGAATCAGAGAATTTTGCATTTGTTTTCAGAACTGTCAACATCACCAGCACTGCCTTGCTCTATATGTAAGTTTATTTTAGAACTGTGTTTGCTCTTAGATGTAGATAGGAAATAGGAAATCTAGTCTAGCTGTTTTCTGTACTGATGTCAGAATGTTTCTACTGTATTATTTTAAGCATTTCTCTGTGATCTCTGAACTCTTGACTAGTACTGTGTAGTAAGACATATTGTCTCATGTTATTATTTATTATTAAATATTTTTAAACCTTTCAACTGTGGCTGTTTTATGTAGAGATAATTTAAGCTCTAGAGTACATTGCATGTATATAGTGATACTGTCCAAGCCACTCCCAATAAGCCCTGCTGTTCATCACACTTACCATTTGGGTAATAATATTGCACAGTTATAATTGGACCCCCTTTGATAAGGGCCTTATTAGTAGCCGATATTACTGGTTGGTGGCAAGTGATACTACCGTATAGTCTGGGCAGAAAGGGCATAGCTGGAGAACCTGTGCCAGCCTTCCCCAGGAGTGTCTGTGTTTGTCTATAACTCATATCTCACAGTGTGTATGTGTCAGCTACCTGGGCAGGGACATGAAGCACTGGTTGGACAGAGAGGGTGCTGGAGGTTTTAGCTTGACCACTAGGCTGAGATCTGGACCCTATAGCTGTGCCAGTGGGGAGTCTTATTATGGATCTGGAGAGAAAGGGAGAAACCAGCCACAGACTGACTGTGATCTCTGTGTGCTCTTAAGGGAAATTGTACTTTACTATGTGTATATTTGTTATCCTTCCCAATTTGGATGCCCCTCACTGTTGTTAGTGGTGAGGATTGAGGCTCCTTGATTGCTGTGCTAGTACATGGGTGTCACATATGCGAAGTTAGTTTTGCATATTTAGGGCAAAATATATTATTAATTTCCCCTTCGTGAACTATTGGAGCTGATACAAATGTTACCTAGATGATATTTGTATCTTTTGGAATGTTACTGAGGAAATGCTTAAATAATTTGTTCAATATATTGGGTCAACCACAGAATTTTTAAAAATGTACCTATAATATTTCCTATAACTTAGTAAACTACTTGGATGTTACTGTTACTATGCACAAGCCAGATGATAAAATTTTTAAATTGTATGCCTACCAAAAGGAAACATTTTCCAGTTCCTATTTGTATTATACCAGTGCCCACTCTAGTAACCAGAAAAAAAGTATAGTCAAAGACCAGTTTATAAGAATTTCTAGAATGGTATCTGATGATACTGATTTTGAGGAAGAGTATGGCAGGGTGAAAAAAATGTTTTTAGAAAGAAAGTACTCTAACCAACTAATACACAACATCATTGGAGAAGTTAAGAAAAAGAGAGAGAATAGATATTCTCCCATTATAGGAAGGAATGATATTATTATTAATCGAACTAGCAGGTTTTCCAGTTTGGAGGATAACAAGACGGAATGAGAAGAAGAGGTGAACTATTCTTACCAAGGGGCTTTTGTAATGAATTATAATACTGAAGCGAACTTAACCAAAAATATTATTGTTAGAAATTAGAATATGTTCGCTAGATTTTCAGACCTGGAAGGTTTATTTAAAAACCCTATTAAGTTGGGTACAACATCAAAGACATATTGGAAAATTATAGGAATATCACTGGTTTCCACAACAGAAAAAAATCGGGAATGTATAAATGTGGAACGTTTACTCAATGCTCTTTTATAGCTAACACTGAGCATATTTACATTCCAAGTAGGGATAGACTTATTGATTCTAGGAAATATTCCAATTGCGATAGTAAAGGAGTTATTTACTTAGCTTTGTGTAAATTATGTAATGCCTTCCATGTGGGAAAGACTTAAATGCTTAAAAAAGAATGTACAAACACCTATATGATATAAAAAGAAAAGACGAGACAAATGCTCTCTTTAAAGATACTTTATCATATAGGAATGCTTTCTTCACATTTTTTGCCCTAGAAGTGGTTCCCCAGGCCCCTAGGGGTGGTCCCTGGGAAACTAAGAAAAAGTATAGAGATGTATAATGGCAATTGGTACTGGAAGCTAACAGATCACCTGGGTTGAATGAGAATATCTCTTTAGTTCCAGTTCTTAAGTTCAGCCAGACTGTGACTTCTTTGATGCATACGGTGAAGCTATGATGTATTTGACTTTTCTCTTGGGAGGTTTTACTATTTTTACAGCTTTTATTATTTTTGTTTTATCATTTCGAACTACAATTGTGTATTATTTATTATTATTGTAAATCACATTATTGAGTTTTTATATATTTACAGTTATATATTTATATACATTTATATTTACATGGGTTAGGATAGTTACATATATGTCTTAAGTGATGCTCAATAGGGACACTTGGTCATCCCCCTCTACTTAAAGCAGTCTTTGATACAAAAGAACCAATTCAATAGTGTAATTTCTCAATATAAAGGCACAGCATTCACATCAGCAGTTTTTATATCTATGTTGCTATATATCCATGTTTTTGTATCTTCATGTCCTTATTAGTTTTACTTTCATTTTAACATTTTTATTTCAATATTTATAGTATTTTTATAGGATGTATTTTTATACTAAGCATTTTGAATTAGATGTTTTATGGATATCAGAAGACTGGTCTTAGATGTTTTAGTGATGATACCTTTACATTTTGATGACTAGGACATTAATAGTTTAATTAAAGGATGTGATGTCATTATTATTTTAATATAAAATCACTAGGGGAAGCTTGGTTCAGTATCTGATGAAGTCTTAATTATTGTGATGAAAATGCCATTCTTTTAGGGTTTATGTTGTGTTTGGATAATAAAGAATTCTGCTTAGAAATATCTGTGAACATATTACTTGTATCTCAGCAGTGCACATTATTCTTAGTTTGCTGTTCTAATGTTTCCATGGAGACAAGTTGACTATAGATCCAGGCAATACATTTTGAGAGCAGCGGGCATTGTTTGCTAAGGGAAATGTAAAATTAAAAGGTGTAACAGCAAGCAGCTCAGTAAAAAATAAAGATTGAAATTATTGATACTGAGTAAGAGATAGCTTAAATACTTCAATGCATTTACTAGAACAGTGTATAATTTAGTTGTATTTAAAGATAGCCAGTGCACTTTTCTTAAGGATGAAAGGTAATGTTTACTGAAAGCATACAAGCTATTTTTCACAGCTGGGAGGGGAATAGTGATAAGAAAAGAATGCATAGCAATTGGCATAAGTAGGAGCACAGGCTGTAACATGCATTTTAACATGGATAACCTTCATTTTAGGTGAGTAATCCAAAGGTACCTGTACTCCACCAAACATGACAGAAATCCTGTATAATAGTGGAAATAAGTCCAATCACACAGTAAAAAATATACATTTAATGCTTAAATGACAAAATAAAATACAAGTAAGCACTTTCATCTTTTCAAATATAAGACATCATCAGTACTAAATGGTCCAAGCAATAGCAATCATTTAAATAATCCCCCATCCAAGCAATTCAAAAGGTACAGTACATTCAAAACAATAACATTCACAATGTAATCATAGCAACATACAGAAGATATTAAAATATGCATAACAAGTATATAAATTTAAAAAATTCCATGCATTCCTAAAACAAAATATTTACATCATTCATCTAGTAAAATGTGAAGTATTAATAAAAGTTACAATTTTTAAAATTAAAAAAAAAACTGAATGGCTGCAGCTACTCTGGTTCCCGATGTGCATTTTCGTGTTTGGTGTAGAGACTAGAGTTGTCAGTTGTTGTCCATTTGGGAGTCTGTTTAAGAGTCCATTGACTGGGTTGAGCGTACCATTTTCTATAGCCGTGGTGTTTTTTGCTTGGTATTGTGGATTGCATTGTTTTGAAGATCATTGGAATGTTTTGAAGATTTTTGGGCTGAACAGACCTTTGCAGGGTAGAGGTTGCACTGAGCATACCTCTCAACTGTACAAATTTTTGCAGAATGTTCAGATTTTTGGCTCATATTTTTGGCCCATTCCTCATAAAATTTGTGGTTTTCTGGCAAATCAGTAGGATGATCTATGGATTGAAGTCACTAAATAATGATATACATTTGAGTTTCAGACTTCAAATCCTTCAGAAAATGTATGTTAAAACAAATCCTGTAACTCTAGCAACTTTCTAAGTTTCTAAGAGCAATATTTAAAATATGTCTCTATTTGTGGGCCTCTGCCCCCCCCCCCATTTTATTGGGCTTTGTCCAGATTTTTTGCACTAACAGGTTGGGAGGTATGACCAAGAGTAAGTGAAGGAAGCCTGTCTTGTCTACTGATTTGGATGTGAATCTGGATTTTTGAATTCTGTTGAGTCGGAGGGGACTGGTCTGGGACTTGGGGCATGCTGGTATTGAGGATGGAGATCGCAATGATGTGGATGGAGAGGATTGCTGTGGTCACTGTGGTCACCTTGGTTGCTGTGGTTGTTTGGGCCTTTGGATGGTGGAGACCCAACTTTGTCTGCTTGTTTTTGATGTGAATTTCTGAATTTGTGTTCTGTTGAGTCAGAAGAGTCTGGTTTGGGACATGGGACATTGCTGGTGTTGAGATGGAGCTTGAGATGTGTGGATGGTGAGGATTGCTGCGATTACTGCAGTTGGCACTGTGATGTGAAGAGCATGGTTATTGCAGCTTTGGTGCCTTCAGATGGCTTGCACTCTGTTGTTGTTACTATTGTTGTTTATATGTATTGTTTTTGTGTTTATGTTTTTTGCACATGGGCTTGGAGAAACGTAAATTCGTTCAGCTGTGCACTGTTGCTGTATGGTCTGAATGACAATAAAGTTAATTTAATAGATTGATTGATTGATTGATTGATTCATTGATTGATTGAATTTTCCAGCCCTCCTATTTAAACTGGGTAAATAGATATCATATCATTCAGGTCCAGTGATTTCTTAGCATTTACTTTTAATTGCCAAAATAATTCTTTATATTCCAAACTATTCTCCCAACCCCCTGGAGACCCTATCAACAACTTCTAAAATGGCAAAAGCAAATTATTCAAATCCAAATGTTTGTAAATTGCATTCTTGTTGTTAATTTTTTTTATATCCTGATGATGTTCATATATTCTTTTGTGTAATGTCCTTTACATTTTACCTACAGAGAAATTTTTACTTAAAGAACCCATTGCCAAATATATGAAACCCTTTGTCTGACAATTACCATTGTAAAAATATAGTAGATATTGACCATGAAAGTAAAGTAAGATAATTTTAGGTTATATATGTATATTAGAACACTGTTGGCAATACCCACATCTCAGTGTGCCAAAACTTTTGTTGTTGTGACATTTCTTGTCACCATGTCAACCCCTCTCCAAAATATTTTTTTATGTTTTTAGCTGTCTTGTGTACCACATAAGGTGGAGGATCAAATTTCTCTGAATCAAATTATTTTAAAATATTCCAATTGTTATTTATTATATTTACAACATTATTACTAGCTGAACCATATTGTAAAACTAATGCTTTAGTAAAATAATTAATTATTGTGTCTGACCCTGAGATTTCATGATTACACTTATTCATATTAAATAAACAATTACCCAAAATTGGAATAGGGATTATTTAAATGGCTGCTGTTGCTTGATCCCATTTAGTTCTGATGAAGTCTTATTTCTGAAAAGATGAAAGCACTTAAACTTATTTGTATTTTATTTTGGCATTCAAACATTAAATGTATATCTATACTGTGCAATTGGATTTACTTCCATCATTATATGGATTTTCTTTTATGTTTGATGGACTGCAGGTAACTTTGGATTACTAGTTATTTTTTAACCTGCACTTTTTGCCTTTCTGTTTTGGTTCTTAATTTTAGGTTAGGCTATGTCTGTGGGTACAGCTGTCAATTTGGGACAATTGTTCCTATCAGGGGGGTTAAATTTCATTACTTGAAGATGAATATAGTTTTGGGTATTTTTTTAAGTTAATAGGTTCTGGGGTGTTCTGGGGTGTGTTTGTTGTGAGGGTTTTCATTAAAACAAAAAGTCTTGAAAAATGTGTCATAGGTTCAAATGGAGATGACAAGAGAGAACTCTATAAAAAAATCAACCTGCCAAACCTTAGCATGTGCATATAACACAAAAGTTGGAAATAGGCATTTTAAAAAGCTGTCATATGTAATAGGTGGGAATAATATATTATTATCATGACCTCACAGATATAGACAAAATAGTATAGAATTATATTAAGAAATGGAGAGTGCAGATAGCAATGCTGTAGGAGACACATCAAGAAAAAAATGAGCATGTGAATCTGATAAAGAAAGGATTTCAGGATGGATATTCAGCAGAATATCAGGGACAAAGGAAAAGAGGAATACTTATACTAACTGCTAGAGACTCTCCAATAATAATAGATGAGGAAAAAAGGACAATAATTGGAGATTTGTGGTAGTAAGGGGCTACTGGCAAGGGAGGAGGATTATACTGCAATGTATTTATATTCTACTAAAACTGCTATTGTGGAACATTAGAAAATTTGGGGAGAAATAATCACCTTTCATCAGGGAATATTACTTATAGTTGGAAACATGAACTTGATGTGCAGCAGTGACAATATATTTGGGGGACAAAGAAGGCTCCCTATTGAAACATTGTCACTCAAAATGCAAGTCCCAACAAGCCAAACAAAAAAAAAAGACAGAAAACCAAGAAAAGAGCAAATCTCAAAAATCACTCTTCTACTTAAAATGTATTTTTGCAGGGGGGAAAGCCCCTCTACACCCCCATCACAACCCCCAGAACATATACAGTATATACAAACTCCAAGAATGCCATACCTCCCAGAAAAGGGAATATTCCAAGAAATGACATTTCAAACTTGGTATATACAAGTCCAATCTTTTGGCAATTCAGTCTTTGTGTTTTGAGACTCGCAGTAGCAAGTCCCAGCCTTTCAAATGGTTACTGACCTGGAAGGGAAAATATAACAAAAGAGGTGGAATTCTGAAGACTTTATGAAAATATTTAGTATGGAAGATGTGAATTCAGTAGTAGGAACTCAGAGAGAATTTACATATTGTTCAGCAAGGTACGATAACTGGGCTGGACTAAACAGAAATTCACAGGAACATGGGCATTTAATTGAAAGTTTTGACACTCATCCAATAACTACTTCAGATCATATGCCAATAAAAACCAAGATAAAAATGCAGGCTAATGAAGTAAAAATGAGACCCTGGCACTTACCCACCTACCTGTTAAAAAGAAAGGAACTTAAGGAATGGGTGGTGGAAATTATTTGAGAGTTATTAGGGAAGATAGACATTTCTTCAGAAGTTATCACTTGTGAGTGGGATAACAAGAAAGTTGAGTTTAAAAACAGGGTAGAAATAAAAGAAAAAAGATATGGTTAAGAAGTAATATAAATTATTTAGAGGGACTGACAAAGTTTGAAGCTTTACAAAATCATAAGGTGAATCTCACATAACAAGAATAGGCGCAGCTGCAAAGTGCTAAACAGATAATGAGGGAGTATATGGATAATTTGGATAGGTTTTGATCTATTATCTGCAGGTACAATAACTGGGCTAGACTAGACAGAAATTATATTTCACAGGAACACTTACATTTAATTGAAATCTTCTACACAAATTCAATAACTATTTCAGATCATGCACCAATAAAAACTAAGATAAATTGCAGGGTAGTGAAGTCAAAATGAGACACTACTGTTTCCCCACCTACCTGTTAAAATAGATGACTTTAATGAATGGGTAGTGGAAATTATATGAGAGTTATTAGGAAAGATAGAAATTCTTCAGAAGTTATACTAAGTGAGTAGGATAAAATGAAAGTGGAGTTTAAAAATAGGGTAGAAATAAAATAAAAAGTGATATGGTTAAGAAGTAACAGGAATTATTTAGGGGACCTGACAAAGGTTAAAGTATTGTAAAATAAGGGAAATCTAAGGGAAAGAACAAGAAGATTTGCAACTGCAGAGTGCTAAAGAGAAAATAAGGGAGTTTATGGATAATATGCATGAGTTCATGAAAGATTGCAGTTAAGCCACATCTTTTTGATAATAACTCAAAAGCAACTTTTAACACAATGAGTTAGGCAACAGAAAGTAAAAGGGTAATTGCCAAACTTACAGAGCCTATAACAAGAAAAATAACCAGAGATCCTGTAGAGGTATTAGAGATATTTCAGAAAGTTTATGAAAATTTGTATAAAGCAGAGAAATGTGGAAATCAAAAAAGAGCACAAGTGAATTTAATTATGGAAGACTTAAATATGTTAAGGTTAAATGTAGATGAGGCTCAACAATTAATAATTAAGACAGGAGGAAATGAGATAAAACAGTGACTTATAATCAATCTGCAGGAAAGTCTCCAGGAATAGATGGTGTTCCTGTGGAAGTTTGAAAGTTAGGAGGGAAGAAAATGTTAAAGATCTGAAAGCTTTTGTTTAATGTCACTTTATAAGGAGAGGAAGTACCAGCATCCTGGAAGAAAGCTGTGGTGGCTCTAATACCAAAAAGGTAAAGACCCATGAGACCCAACTTCATATAGGCCCATTTCAATTTTAAACCATGATTGTAAAGTGTTTATGTCTATAATAGCTAAGAATTGGCAAAAGCATTGTCAGAACTGATAGACATGGATTAATGTGGTTTTGTGGAAGGGATGCAAACATTTGACAACATTAATGGAACAATGATGATTCAGAGGGAAGAAGAATGTAAGAAAATAGCACGGATGGAGTGTCTTGATGCAAAAAAAATTGACAGAGTAAACTGGGATTTTGAGTAGGGAAATGGAGGCATTTGCATTCCCTAACACAATAATAAGGTTAATTAGAAGGATATATGAATTAACTGAGGTGAGAATTAAAGTGGGAGGTTTCCTCTCTGATAATTTGTGTTCAGACAGAGGAACCAGACAGGGGTGGCCTCTTTCCCCTTTGTTATTTTGCTTTATGTTTAGAACCATTGGCAAAGAAAATAAGGGACTCAGAAATTCAAGGATATAATTGGTATGGTAATCAAGAAAAGCTGGCTTTATTTGCAGATGATATTATTTTGTACTTGATAAATCCAGAAAAGGACATCTCTGTGTTGTGGAGCATTTTGACACAGTTTCAAGACTTTTTTGGATGTAACATTGATTCAGCAGTGCCCGTATTTGTGTGGATATTATGGGATGGGGTATTTGGGAGTATGGATTGAAAGGGGCTTCTTTTGTTGTGGCTGGAGATATATGGGAGGAGACTGGGCAAAAGATAATGCAAAAATTAAGAAACTGGAGACTCTTGTGCATAGATATGGATGGTGAGGTGCAGGCAGTGAAAATGTTTTTGGTTCCTTTGGTCTTGTATATGGGTCATTCTTTTGTCAACCAAAGAAGAAGTTTTGGACAATAATTAATGGGAAATTGGAGGAGTTTGTCCAGTAGGGAGGGGAGGAGTTGGGTGGGATGGGTTGATCCTTTCAGTAGAACAAGGTGGTTTGGATTTACCTGATTGGGGGGATGTTTTGCAGCTACACATTTGAGGCCCATGTGCATAACATGGGCAGAAAGTTGTGGTTCAGAGTGGAAGGGGTTGATGGTGAAGCAAACGGGAGGTTCAAAAATATTTATATAGAGAGAGACAAAGAGCAAGAGAGGGATTTTGGATGCAGATCCTTAGGGAGACTAGTGGCAACCATACAGAATATTGTATTCATAAAGTAGCAAAGAGTATTCTGGGAACTGGGCTGATTGATTGCAAGTGGGGGTGTGGAGAATGGGAGGAGGAGGCTGGACTATGCTGGAGAGACCTGGAGGGGGAACCAGGATATTGGGAAAAATACCTTAAGCAGTAAGGGTAGGAGAGTGGGGTGAGGCCGGGAAGACATTTGGACTGCAGGCTAGGGCTGCCTTCTCTGTTGGGGCATGATCTTAAAGTACGAGTAAAATGAAAGGGATGGGGACCTGCTCTGGTGGAGTTTTTAGTTGAATCCAGAACAGAGACAGCTGTTGAAGAGGAGATAATTGGTGAAGCATGTAGGATATTGCATGCTGACTATAAGAATCAATCAGAGGAGGTTGGATGGGATTGGAAGGAGGGACTGGAGGATGGGTTTGTAAGAGTACAGTAAGAGGGAGTGAGTGTGTGTGTGTGTGTGTGTGTGTGTGTGTGTGTGTGTGTGTGTGTGTGTGTGTGTGTGTGTGTGTGTGTGTGTCTGTGTGTCTCATAGGTATGCAGGTGGCCCTGGGGGGTTGGGGTCTTTGCTTGCAAGTGTTTGCATAGGTATTTATATACCCCAAGCGAACCTCATAGAGTTTTTCCTCAGGTGGGTGACAGATGTTAGATGTGTGATGGATAGGAAAGAGGTGGCTGGGAGTATGTATTTTGGGAGTGTAATGGGTTGTCAGATTTTGGGGATTCCCTGCAGGGTTCTCTGTCAAAGGTATTGGGTGAACAAATGGCTGTGAGTAGGGAAAACAGTTCTTTTGAGCTGGGATAAAGGATCTGGGTTGCCTAGACATGGTAAGGTCTTGCTGGATTTGATTCTGTTAGCTGCCAAGGGGGCAATTGCTGGAAAGTGGAGATCATAGTCTACACCAACTGTATTTGAGGTGTCGAATTCTATAAAAGAGATAAAAGAACTGGAAAAGAGATATTTAGAATATGGAAAGAGAAAATTACATAAAAGTAAATGGAAATGGTGGGAACAATACATGCATAATAATGTTATGGCAGTGGAGGAGTGAGGTTTAACAGAAGGTAGGAATTCAGCAATATTTTGTAATGTTGGACTGATTATAGCAGCAAAGAAAATATATATATGATGTATATTGCATTTCAATGGAAAAATGTTAAAAATGGTTTGGCTTCTTTTCTGTAAATATATGTTTGCCTATGTCTTAAGTGATAATTTAATAAAGGTGTTTAAAAAAAAACAGGTTTTGTACCATGAGAATGGTGGACTGCAACTGTTATAGCACTTCACAAGGGTGAACTATCAACAACCTCATAAACTACAGAACTATTGGTCTGACTTGTTTAATATGCAAAGCCATGAAAATAATTATCATGGAAATTATCAGCAAAGACATATGCAACCTTCATAGATGGGACCTAACCCAGTTTGCTTTTGACACAGGGAAGGTCATGCCTACATATCCAGGTGGACTTCTCTGAGAATGTCACTTAGGCAATGGATGAGGAGAAGACACTGCATACTCCCTACCTGGACCTGGCTAAGGCATTTGAAACAATACTTCACTCATGTATAGTTGACAAACTCATTAAACTGGACATAAACCCCTACATAACTCACTGGATTACCAGCTGGCTCACAAACAGGACCCAAAAAAGTCACTGGTCACCAACTGGGGTACCTCAGGGCTTCATGCTGGGACTGCTTTTATGTGGCATCTACTTCTCAAAGGTAAAGACTAATGTCAGGGGCTTTCGGCTGACCAAGTTTGCAGATGACTGCAAATTGGAAGATATCATAGATTCCCCCCATGACACGAATACTTTACAAGAGGATGTAAAACAGACAAATAACTGGTGCCTAATTCACAGATTACAACTCAATGCCAAGAAATGCATTATAGTACCTTTTGGGAAAACTGCCACCCAGGCTAATTACTCCATTAATAACACAACTCTAAGAGTTGACTCGGTAGTCACTGATCTGGGAATATATGTAAACAGTCATCTGGCCTTTGACCAACATGTGGCCATGGTAGTAAGAAAGTCATTCAATGTCACCCAACTTATAAATAAGGCCATGGCATCCAGGTCCAGGGAAGTTATAGTGACATTTTACTCAGCCATTATCAGTGCTGTCATTGAGTATAATGCCCCCTTCTGCATGTACCTGACCAGACATATGCAACAGTTGGAACATCCACAAAAGTTCCTTACCAAGAGAATTCATATTACAAACATTGCCCAAAATGGATCCCCTTAAAGCCCTATCTCTATACTTGGTCTCCTACAGGTTACTGAGAGGCGATCTTTGCCTTGCATACAAGGCATCTTCAGAGCTAGTTCTGATAGAGCTTTTTCACAGCTGCAAAATGAACAGCATCAGTACCACTAGATCCAAGGATTTAAATTTTGCTTGTGACATAAGTAAAACATGTTGGTGAGACAGATATGTGTCTCGGAGGATTTCCATGCTCTGGAACATCCATATGAAGCAGGGTCCATCTATAACCTTATTTAAATGTAACCTTGACCAATGGATGGAAAATCAGAAATTCACCCCAGGTCTGGCCCCTTCTCTCTGATAAACAAAGGTAAACAGTAATGCCCAAACTAACAAACCTCCTGACATAACCTCTAGAAATTTCCTAACATACCCCCTCCAAATAAATGCCCATCATACACAGAGACACATTTGGGTTGAGGTGCACAGCTAGGCTTACAAAGGACCTGGTGGTCATTAGCCTAGTATATATACCTATGACTCTATGAAACTATGAAAAATGAGGCATTGGTACTTTCCTACTTAGTTGTTAAAAAGAGGGGAATTTAAGGAATAAGCAGGGGATATGATCTGAGAGTCATTAGGAAAGATATCAGTTACTTCAAAGGGAATGCAAAGAAAATGAAGTTTAAAATACTGTAGAAGTAAGAGACAAGGAGAGAAAGAGATATAGGAAAGATGTAATAGGAATTATTTGGAGTATTTCCTTATCTGAGGCTTGTGAGACTGGTCTCTGAAGAATGAACTTACCAAATTCAGGCAGGAATACTAGCAGAGATGTTCACAGCTCGGGGCTACCCTGCTTGTATGGTTAACTAAGTCCAACAAGAAGAGGAGGCAAAAAGGAGAGAAGGATGGTTCCTACCATTACTTAGAATAGAAGGGACTAATAATGACAACAATTGTTTGAGAAATAAAGTATGTGTTACCAAAGACTTTCAGAGTTCCTTCGTGACAACTTATGATAGTAAGGCAAACCATTTAAAATGGATTTTAGAGAAGAACTGGAACATTTTTTGTAGTTTTGAAGGTTACACAGACACTTTGGGTACTTACCCACAGATTGTATATAGGAAAGGTAGGACAATTAAACAACATGTGGAAGGAATTTCTAATTATGTGATGTATAACCGGAAATCAGGTACATATAAATGTGGGAACTATAGACAATGTAATTTTTTAAGGGTAGGTGATAAAATAAAAATTAACAACATTATGATTAAACCACCCTTTCATTGTGGTTGCAACACTTCTGGATTAGTATATGTTGCTTTATGTGAAATATGCATGAGTTTTTACATTGGTAATACCAAGAGAAAGTTTCATGAACGTATATATGAACATATATTAGATATTAGGAAAACAGCACTAACAATTCATTAGCAAAACATGTAGCTAAATTCCCTTTGTTCATAGGTATTGATATGGAAAGGGAGGATCCCCGGGATGAAACATGGTAACTTTTATTAGACTATAAAGAGCTTGTTTGGCAAGTTAAACTAAATGCATATACCACCCCTGGGTTGAACGAGAATGTATCAATTAGTAGTATATTGAAACTCAGGTCCTTAGAAGTATAAAAGTATAAAAATGTTTTCACTACAATATTTTTAACACGTTTACTATTTTTATTTTTTTTTGTGTATTCACGTACTAATGTACAATGTTCTATTGCCTTAAATGAAATGTGAGTAATTAGTGGCCAATGATTGATTGTCTTCTAACATGTGACATTTGTGAAAGCGTATTTAAGACTTTTGAATGTTTTAACACTAGTTTCTGATGAAGTCATTGTTTTAATCCTGACTAAAGCATTAAAACCTTTTCATTAAAACACTTGTTACGTTGACTTGTTGGTCGTGCTGGTTTCCTGTTCTTCCTGGCATTCTACACTTTAAGTAATCTGTATACCGTTTTGGTTCTTGGTATTTTGTAGTAATTTATATTACCCAAGAAGAAGAAGAAGAATACGACTGGAGTGGCCACCTTTAACCCATGATAGAACTGATCTGGTTCATGGTCTGTCTACCATTTGATCTGTTTCACCATGAAATTGCCCATAAATAGGTCACTTGACCTTGTGCTGATCATGTACAGAAATTTAAGTCAGGTGACTAATAATGACATTATTCTTATGATAATGGCCGTATCCAGAATGCAGTTCCAGTGATCCTGATGAAATGGAAGTGGTTTATAATTAGGTCATCGGTGATGCTGCAAACCAAATTGCCCCTTGCTGTGTACAGCCCATTTCAAATGGAGTGAGAAAGTGCAGTATCATCTCAAGCTCTAGAAATGCAAGATGATAGAGTGGATGTTGGAGCAACAATACAGAAACACAGCTCCAATCAAGAATAGACTTGGGCTAATTGTTTCTATTAAGAGAGTTAAACTTCATTATTTGATGATGTACATAGTTTGGTGTGTTAGTATTAAGTTAAAGGTTCTGGGGGGGTGTTTGTTTTTTTGTGTAAGGGTTTTCATTAAAACAAAAAGTCTTGTAAGATGTGACAGGTTCAAATACATATGATAAGAAACAACTGTATAAAAGATCAACCTGCCAAACAGTATATGCATGTAACACAAAAGCTGAAACTAGATATTAAAACAAAACAAGCTGTTATACATAACACGTGGGAATAATAACTTCTTATCATACACTTTCCATATTATCTTTAAATGGGAATGTCTGACAGATATATACAAAAAAGAAAGAGTAGTGAATTATATTCAAAAATGTAACATGCAAATAGCTACGTTACAAGAGATCAATTTGGAAAGAAGTGAGCATGTCAATTTGATAAAGAAAGGATTTCAGGATGGTTATTCAGCAGCATACCTCTCAACTGTCCAGATTTTTGCAGAATGTCCAGATTTTTGCCTCATCTGTTTGATCTGTTCCTCATAAAATTAGTCACTGGGATGATCTGAGGACTGAAGTCACTAAATAATGATATACATTTTTGTTTCAGACTTCATATCCTTAAGAAAAATGCATGCTAAGACAAATCCTGTTATTCTAGCAATATTCTAAGTTTATAAGAGCAATATTTAAAATCTGTATCTATTTCCAGGCCTTTGTCCCCCATTCTGTCAGGCTTTGTCCAGATTCTTTGTGCTAAGAGGTTGAGAGGTATATTCAGCAGAATATCTGGGGCAAAGAAAAAAGGAAGTACTTATATTAATTGTGAGAGCAGCTCCAAAAGTGATAGAGGATGGAAAAATATAATAATGGTAGAGTTACAGGGCTACTAGCAAGGGAGGAGGATTACGCTGGCATGTATTTATATTCCACCTAAAACTGCAACAGTGGAGCTTAATAAAATTCTGGTAGAAATAATCAGCTTTCAGCAGCAAATATTACTTATAGGTGCAGACTGGAAATTGATTTGCAACAGTGAGGATGTATCTGGGGAGGGCTATAAGGGGAAAAATATAACAAAATAGGGTAGATTTTTGAAGAAATTTATGAAAATATTTGATATGGAAAATGTGTTCAGTGAGAATTTATATATTATTCCCCAATGTATAAAAACTGAGCTAGGCTAGACAGAAACTAAACTTCACAGGAACATGCGCATTTAATTGAAAGTTTAGATGTGCATCCAATAATTATTTTAGATCACACACCAATAATAACTAAAACAAAATAAAAATACAGGGTAATGAAATAAAAATGAGAGAATCACTGGTACTTCCCTACATATCTGTTAAAAAGAGGAATTTATGGAATATGTAGTGTAAATTATTCAGGATTTATTAGACAAGATAGAAATTTCTTCTGAAAATATAGGTAGGGAGTGTGTTAAAATTAAAGTTGAATTTAAAAGTAGGGTGGAAATAAAAGAAAAAGAGATATGGTATAGAAGTAACAAGAATTATTCAAAGGGACTAACAAAAGTTAATGCATTGCAGAATAGGGGGATTCTCACAGAACAAGAGTAGGAGCGATTAGTGCAGCACAATGATGGCAACCATCCAGTACATCAGAAGAAAGCTATAATAAAAGGTCAGTATGTGAGGCTTGTGAGACTGGTCTCTGAAGAACGAACTTACCAGCTTCAGGCAGGAATACTAGCAGAGATGTTCACAGCTAATAAGAAAATAAAGGACTACCTTGGTAATATACATGAGTTTAGAAAGACTGCAGTTAAGCAACTGTTCTTTGATAATAATTCCAGACCACAAAAACTTTTAGCACAACGGCTCAGACAACAGAAAGTAGAAAGGGTTGTTGCCAAGCTTAGGGAGCCTATAGCAGGGAAAATAACCAGAGATCCTATAGAGATATTATACATATTTCAGAAATATTATTAAAATCTGTATATAGCAGCGAGGTGTGGAAATCAAGAAAAAGTACAAATGGAAATGTTTAATGAAGAAATAAATATGCCAAGGTTAGAGGCAGATGAAGCTTAATTACTAACAGTTAGGATAGGAAGAGATGAGATAAAAATGGCAATGTATAACCAATCTACAGAAAAGTCCCAGGAATAGATGTTAATCGTGGACATTTGGACGCTAGGAGGGAAGAAAGCGATACAGATCTGGAAGATAACAGTATTTTAAAAGGAGGAGAAGTACCAACATCCTGGAAGAAAGCAGTGGTATCTGTAATACCTAAAGTGGGTAAAGATCCATCAGATCCAGCTTCATACAGGCCCATTTCAATAAGCCATGATTATAAAGCGTTTACATCTATAATGGCTAAAAGAATGACAAAGGTGATACCAAAATTGATTGATATGGATCAGTATAGTTTTGTGGAGTGGAGGTAAACATTTGACAACATTAATAGATGAATGATGATCCAGAGGGAAGAAGAATGTAAGAAAATACCTATGTTATTGTTGGGTCTTGATGCAGAGAAAGCATTCAGCATTGTAAGCTGGGATTTTATGAGTAGAGCAATGGTAGCATTTGCATTCTCTGATAAAATTATAAGGTTGATTAGGAGGATGTCTAAAGGATTGGAGGTGAAACTTGCTTGTGAAACTTACTGTCCTTATACTGGTAATACCCATGCATACCTTTTCCTTCGGCAGTAGCATGTGTCGGTTACTAATTACCTTGAGGGAAGGTTTAAGAAAATCCTACATAGCTAAGTGGCAGTCAGCTGAAACTTAATGAAAACCCAAAGCTGTGACTGTTATGCTATGTCAAGGTTTGCCTTTGCTCCACAATATGCTCCCATCATGGATTATAACATCGGAAGGCTAGTGGTTGTACCTACAGTGCCGAGTATGGGAGAGATCCTTGACTTTCAACTACCACTTAAGGATAAGGTGATAGTTTTTGAGTGGACTTCTTTTTTATCAAACAAAAGAACATTATTGATTCATCAGTATAAAACTACACTCTTTCCATTGCTCATGCATTGTGCATATTCCAATATCAATCCACATATTTAAAATCCAGTAGAACTGAACTCTACAATCACTTTAGACTACAGCTCTGGTTACATAACTGTTATAAACTTTAGATCAGTCAGATTCTTCCATAACTAAACTTCTGACAATAACACTGTTATTAACTCTGTCAAAGGATAAACAGAACCACCCATATATTACCCAGATAAACCATCCTATAGTGGCCACAGGGCAATATTGTTGCAGTTATAGCTTTAGATGATTCAGTCTATCTCCATTAGCTGGTTCTTAGTCTTCATATTTTTTTTACGTCTTCCCCTTGCTTCACCAATGACTTTATTTCTTTCCAGGTCCCTTAAATTGTACATTATCTTGTGCAGATCACTCAGTTTTGCTATTTTTATCACTTTCCATTCCCTGATGATTACTTTCTTAGCTACCAATAAAATCAAGCTTACCAGTGCTTTAGCATGATGTAGTTCATTATCTTCCACCACCCTACCAAGGAACATTTGCTCTTCCTTTTATTGCCATTGCATCTCAAAGATGACTCCTATTAAGTTTCATATATTAGTGTGCCATTGATTTCCACCCGGAGGTGTAATTTTTATTTTAAAGCAAACACATTAGTTTCAGCTGCATAGATTTGAAGTAATTCCTCAGGTCCAGAACTGCCAACTCACCCTTTTCTTTCAGCAGGGTCATTTTTATCCCACCTCATCATTGGGATTTAGTCATCCTAAAGAAACTTTTTCATTGCCCTTTCAATAGCACCCCTTAACTTCTCCCCATGTCATATAGAAAAGTCTGATCTCCATAGGTAATGAGAGGGACCAGAAACATTTTTATTGCTTGAATTTTGTTATCAAAATTTAAAGAGAACAGCTTCCACTTTTTTAAAAAGATGGATACCTTTTTTTTTTTTGCAATGTCTGCCCATGTCTCTGTTGGAGCATCATCACATTAATTAGTAAGCCAAACACCCAAATAGCTAATTCTACAATGTCCCCAAAATTACGGTACTGTTGAACTAATTCCCCAGTGTGTATGATTCACTGGAATAGCTACAGTTTTATTATTATTTACCTTTTAGCCTAATTTTTCTGCAAATCCTTGTGAAACCGTAAACAGAGCAGGTATACCCCTCTCTGAATTGGTTGGGTAATCTATTATATTACCTGCAAATAAAGCTATTTTTTCATGCCTTATGCACCAGTGAAACCCCTGGATGGAGCTCAACCTTATTTTTGCTGTGAATGGTTCTAAATAAAGGGAAGATAGCAGTGGAGAAAGAGAGCATCCCTACCTTATTCTTCTACCCAAACAGAAGGGATTTATAAGCTTGCCATTCACTTTTAACTCCATTGTGACCTAATGATAAATCTGGATCAGTATCTCAATAAGGCCTTCTGGGAAACCCAATTTCCTCATAACCACCCAGAAATATTCCCAAAGAACCCTAGTGAATGCCTTTTCAGCATCCAAGCTCACCAAGAGAAGTGGGAGACCCTTATTTTCTGCTTCCTTTAAATATGTTCTTATAATGTTAATACAGATCAACCTTCCAGAGACAAGACTGCATAGGTCATGGTTGCCAAATCTGCTTACCACCTTCATCAATGTATCAACCAATTTTGACTAAACCCCTTGTAATCATTGCTAAATATTGATATTGGCCAGCAGAATGCAGCCCTCATCAGGTCCTTCTCCTCTTTCAAGATAATAGTTAAAACCACTTTTCTCCAAAATGTTTCTATGCATTTATCTTATAAAACTCTGTTAAATGGAACCACCTCCACAAACTTCTCTACTCTTTCCTTCCATGCATAATCATACAGCCCCTGAGACTTGCCTGTGGTTAGACTGTTCATCCTAATTTTACTCTTGTCTGGTGTGATTGGTTTCAGCAAGTCTTCCCCTTCCTTTCTGTCTAAACTCTATAAATCCCAGTCAGCCAAAACCTCATTCACCATTTGATTCCAGTACTCTCCTGGACTTCGCATTCTGTGCAAGCACTAGTATTATGACTGCAAGATCCTCTCCATTTACATGGAGGTCAGTGTTCATCTGCCCCATAATCTCATTCCTCAATTTTATAACCGCCCAACCTTTTCACACCTAAGCTTCCTCACCAGTAATGTATGCATCCTGGGGGTATCCCTAAAACTAATAATTGGAAATCTTTTAAATTCACAAAGCTCAGTCAGATATTCACCTAACTTTACCTTCAAGCTCTTTATATCTTCCTATCTTCCATTCAAAATCTGAAAGTTTTAGAAGGTCACAAATGCTTGCAAACAATTTGCATTTTTTCCCATTAAAGTTCACCCAGATACCCTGATATTATCCATCAAGAATGTTGTTTTAAAGGACTAAATAACCATAAACTTGTCATCACATAATGTAATTTATAGTACCTAACTGTGAAAAAATTAAATACCTTGTGCATGAAAAAGCTGTGAATGTGAGACGTGTGAGCAAAAATGGAAACAGCATGTGTGTGACCATCTGCAAGAGAAACTCAGTTCCATTTTGAAAGCAAACTGTCTAAACTAGGTAGTCTTAATAAATTCTGTGTATGGTGATGGCAGAAATCTTTTGTACCGATATCATACATGAACTGGTGACAATATGCATTATGATAAAATTATGATATAATCTGACTAGTCTTTATCCTTATATGAACTAGAAAAAGATATATACTATAAGACATTTAACTGTGAAGCACTATAAATATGAGACTCTCAGGCTTTATTGTTTTGTACTGAAGGTAAGGTATACCCACCCAAAATGTCTTTCTGATTCAGCAGAAAAGGTGAAGTATCCAAGTTAACACTGTGCCTCATCTGAGATACACAGCAGTCAGGAGCATGACTTTAGACAGGTGATCAATGAGGTCCCACTGGCTTGGAGTGTTCAAAAGAACTACTGCAAGCATTAGAAAGGGGAAAAGAGGTGGGGAAATTATCTCAGCTTTGCCACTACTCCAACAAATCTTGCAGATTTTTTATAGAGTAAATCAAATTACACCTCAGAAGAAAACAGGAACCTTCAAGGTAGCCAACTTGGTGTACTACGAGTTCTGAGTATTATGTAACAATTAGGCAGTATGTTGTTAAGAAATGCATTGTTTTTGGAGGGTGAAATCATATCATATAGTCCAGCTAAATGACAGGTTCCAAAAGTGACTTTAGATTCATCTTGTGGAAATGTTGGCATCATCCAAATCTGATGAACATGGCCCTTGCAACTGATATGGGAGCCATATCCATGCAGTAGATCTGTCGTTCATTAATGATTGGGCAGTCTCAGTGCACTGGAGATGTAGTAATAACCAGAATAGTCTTCTTCTTCTTCTTTCGGCTTTTCCCGGTTAGGGGTCGCCACAGCAGATCACCTGTCCGCTCATGATTGGCAGCGGAGTTTTACGGTGTCGAGTTGCCAGCCCAGCGCCCAACCTTCCACAGAAGGCACACACACACACACACACACACACACACACACACACACACACACACACACACACACACACACACACACACACACACACATGCACTCACACCTAGGGCCAATTTAGAGTGTCCAATCCACCTACTGCATGTCTTTGGGATGTGGGAGGAAAACGGAGCACCCGGAGGAATAGTTATGTTACCAATATTTATGTTATAATAGCTACTTATACCACGTCTTGTACCAGACTCTGATCATGCCAGTAATGTGAACAAATTTAAAAGGAGTGTGTATGCCATGACAAAGACTTAAGTCATTTGTGCTAATAAGCAAGGTGACAGGGACCATATGCACACACGTGCACGGTGATTACTTAGGTAATTTGACCAGCAAGCTTCTACCTTCTGTGCACTTTGTAAAGCTTGTTTTAGGAAGCTTTTAAATATCAGGGTACAAAATAAGCAATGAAAGTATATATGAAGTGTAAAGAGATCACACTCAGTGTTATGAACACAGGAAGTGATTTCAAACTATCTTAAATCATTAACTGAGTATTTTGACAGGCTAGTGCTACTATAGATGTTAGCATGATGTCAGTAATGGAAGAGTTTAAAACAGTGAGGAATAAAAAGCATTCCAACTAAAGGCCACCTAGAAAAGAAAACATTTAGGGTAGTCTGTAACAAGAAGAGATTAAAATGCTTCCTTATGGCTTCTGACTCTGACATGGATATGCATATGTAACATTTATTTTCATGCATTCTAGCATGACACTCAAACTGTAGGAAAAGTCATTTTACTAGAAACATGCTTATGATCATAGAAACATAGGAACAGTACTAGGCAAGCATGTACAAGGACCATAAGATCCATATATACACCCCTAAGTAGGGAAACTTAATTCTTGCCACCCTTGTCAAACACTTAATACTGCTTACCTGCCATATCAAACAGGGCCTTACAGGATAAGCTTTGTGCAAATTTGTTTGCAGTATGAGTGGATGAAAGTGAGTGCACAGAGGATCAGAATCCCCAAACTGCATTCTTCAAAAAAAAAAAAAAAATGCCAAAAAACACTTTGTGTTTTTTTACAGGGGGCAAGCCGCATGCACTCCCCAAACTTATAAATACCAACTCTAAAGTCATACCAAGCCAAAGAAAGGGAAAATTTTCCCCAAAAGGACATCACTGGCTGAACAACTCACCAGCAATGATTTCATATGGAGGAACTTCAATTGTCAATAACTTGAACCTCAGGCAAATGGAGCTGGAGAGTTCAGTCTTCATCCACCAGTAGGTTACCCTGTAAGCTTGTGTCTAGACATCCAGTCATCAAGACTGGCCTTAAAGGCAGTGAAAGTAGCACTTTGTTTGACATGTAGTGGTTTGATGCAGTGTTTTAATGTCTCTTCCTGAAAATATTTTGTGCTGTAGGACTTGCTGGCAACCATTTTACACTAAACTGTAAGTCTGGTTTTCCAAGTTTAAATTTATTAGAATACCACATATATACACTACATATTTTCAGTTAATTATCATCCTGATATGTAAACCATTTCATTACAAATGACTTTATATACACAGTTTCTGAAAACAGCAAAATACAAAAAATATTTTACGCAATATCAGAGCAATCCTAGTGTCGTAAATGTAATGTAGAATGTGTTCATAAAAAGTAAAAAAAAAAAAAAAAAAAAAAAAAAAAGCACAGTCATAAGTGTAAATATTAACTGAATTATGCTACTTAAAACCTTATAGATAAATTGCAAATAAATATGCTGGCACACCAGATGTAATCAGAGGGAAAGCCAGCATTTATGAATGTATAACCATTTTTTACAAGCCTGTAGGTGTTTAACAGTCAGCGTAAAGAGCTCCTGACACCATTAGTATACAAATTTAGTTATTTAAAGAGAAAAGATTGCTTGTGTTTATTTTATGAAAAATGCTTGTATATAAACTCATGTGAAACCTTGCATGTACGTAAGTGCATTGTGACCATGATGACCTGGAATGTTTACTGGTTTTCTTGGAAGAAGGAAGGATCCAAACTCTGGGAAATCTTGATGAAGCATTTCTTTAAACTGCATCATTCTGGTTAGTTAATGTAGTTGTCCAGATGGGTGACTGTTAATATCTTGTCAAAAAGTTAAACTTTATACTGGTTTCCCCTTGTAAAACAGTTATACAACAGCACTGTTATCTGTAAAGACTGTGCAAATTGTTTTAAAGGACAACAATGGGATATAATCAGTTTCAAAAGAATCTCCTATCTGAAAGAAGCTATCCTGAACACTGTGCGCACAAAACATCTATCTGGAATCCAACCCACCTTTGACTAAGGTTAAGACCTGTACTGTATTATAATACTACATACTGTTTTCAGCTGACCTGGGTCTAAAGGCACCTCTAATCCGTCCCCCATAGTAATCTGGCTCCCACTATATTTTCTTAAATAAATCTAGCTGCCCCTAGCTTCCTGTATAGAACTATTTACTGAACCTAACTCTGAACATTCTACTTTCACACTGCTCTCCCTCACCTAGCCCTGAAATTGTATTCTGCATCCCTGTCCTGTAGCACAGTCTAAACACTACCCTTACCTTAGTACTAAGTACAGATTATATCAAAACTGACAAACAGTTAAAAACACAAAGATTCAGTTTAAATTCTAATTTACATATAAGCATCTATTTAACACTACTTTACATAATATAGCTTATTTAGCACTACTTTACATAATATAGCTTCTTTAACACTACTTTACATAATATAGCTTATTTAACCCTACTTACATAACATAGCTTACAGATACACTTGAAGTCAGTGTTAGCCCTGCTCCACTTGCCCTCGCTGCGCTCGGGCTTGTTTCACACTCCTCCCTGCCCCCAATTTCCACCCGCCCCCAGTACCTCTTCACTTATAGGTACTTTACCACACCCCTATTACAACACCCAATCACCCTCTCCGTCATACTCCTTCCAACCTGCATTACGACCCTATCAGCTTTACACAATTATTCCTCCATCCACTCTACTAACTCCATTCTGATCATCTGACTTTATATCTGTTGTGTCATCAAACTGATTCCAACCACTTGACTCCTCCCTCATTATGTTATACTACTCTTTACCACCCATTCTGCTAGCCACTTATATACTCACTTTGTATGAAAACCAAGAGCTTAATGGGTATCAGTTCCCTGTTGGACATACCATCACCCCAGCTTTAGAATATCCCACTTTAGCCATACCATTAACACTGGGTACAACTCAACATCACTTTCAATCTTACAGCATACCATCCCCCGAAACATTAGCTCAAGATCCAGACACTACTACAAACTTTTAAACAAACTCCTGAGGCTTATCACTGAGTATAGGCCTAGTCTTATACTCAGTGGTGACATTCACCCCAATCCAGGCCCATCCACCACCGATACAATTACCCTCTCGACCTGCAACCCAAGGCACAAAACTATAACCAGTAGACCAACTAACTCTCTCCTTGTCTGTCATCTTAATATTAGGAGCATTAATAATAAGGTACACAAATTGCATGCCCTCCTGTCTGTCTACTCCCCTGATGTTCTCTGTCTATCTGAGACCTGGTTAAAACCAAACATTACTGACAATGAAGTGCTACCACCCAGATATAATATACACAGTCTGGATCGTGCTTCCAGGAAAGGCGGAGGGGTGGCTGTACTCTATAAATCTGAGTTGAATGTGACCATAGATGTTATTCAACCACCTCAGATCAATAACTCAGAGATTATTGCCACTAGATTGCAACTTAACAAAAGTAAAAGCATCAACATCAAAGGTATGTATATTCCCCCAGGTAATAATGCAGCCACACTTGAAGACACGCTTCACTGGCTATCTTGTCACTACCCCCAAGAAACACTAATACTAGGAGACTTTAACATCGACTGGGGCTCTTGTTCCAAAGAATCCTCTTCTACCCACATCAACTTGCATGCATTTACACAAACCATTACCACCCCTACCAGGCTAGGTAAACCCAACCAAAAAGATAGTATACTCGACTGGGTACTTGTAAATAGTAATCCCCAACTGTACACTGCTGGTACCCTCCCCGATGACCTAAGTGACCATCTTCTCACTTACATAGTTAAGGATAAAGCCATTACCCCACAACAACCCCTACTCAGAAAAGTCAGGAGCAAAAGAAACTCTGACCCTGACAAATTCCAACTGGAACTTAGCTCTTGTAATTGGTCCATGCTAAAACACCTACCCTTAGAGGAGGCAGTTGCCTATTTTAACAACAAATTTCTTGAAATTCTTGATCTACATTCACTTGCCTGCTCAAAACGTACAAAAGCAAGAACTGCACCATGACTATCTAAAGAGACAAAACTAAAAATTACCAGCAGAAACAAACTATGGGCTCAATGGCGTTCTACAAAAGTCCCCCATGATCATGTTAAATATAGGTATGCTAGGAATTAAACAAAAAAATTATTCTACAGGACAAAAAAACAATACTACTGCAATTTACAGACAACCAGCAAGGACAATCCTCAGAAGTTCTGGGCAGGGCTGAACAATCTACTTCGCCCTGGTAAAACATCTACACCTATCCCTGCTGCCACCATTGATAATTCCCCAGAGGAGGTCTCTGACAGTTTTAACCATTTCTTTACTGAAACAATTCAAGCTCTAGCTAGACAATTACCTTCTAGCTCCATTGCCCCTGATACTTCTACCTCTAAAAACCGACTCTCATTCTCCTTCCAACCAGTGTCCACATCACTTATCCATAACATGATCAAAAAATTAAATCCTACCATACTCTCCGCTGACCAGCTCCCCGCTGAGTACCTTCAAAAATCAGTTGATGCCATTGCCTATCCAATATCGATATTAATCCATCGTACCATAGCAGAAGCTAACATTTCCACCATCTGGAAAACATCCTACGTAATCCGACTACATAAAGGAGGTTCCTCTACAGAATTCTTCAATTATAGACCTATAGCTATACTTTCTCCACTTGCAAAGATTATGGAAAAATGTATACAAAAACAATTTATGCACCACCTAATCCAAAATCACCTCATGGCGGATACCCAGCATGGTTTTTGTCCACACCATAGCACAACCTCAGCGTTAATGGCTTTTACCAATACCATAAACAATAACTGTAACAATAATCACATATCCTCTGCCCTATTCTTGGATCTTTCCAAGGCATTTGACATGGTTGATCACCAACTTCTGGTTCACACCTTGCAAACTTTCCACCTTGATACTAATGCCCTTCTTTGGTTTACATCCTACCTTAATGGAAGACAACAGGCTGCCCTATGGCAGAACAAGCTCTGTAATCTATTACCAAACACCCTTGGAGTACCACAAGGCTCCATATTAGGGCCCCTACTGTTTTCCATATTTATTAATGACTTGTATACAGTCATACCAAACGTCAGCTGTATCCAATACGCTGATGACTCCACCCTGATTTGCTCAGCTACTTCTCTCACAGACCTGAAGGTCGCTACCCAGTCCACCTTTAATACCAAAGAAAATTGGCTCTCTGAACCTAGATTGTTACTAAATCCCAAAAAAACTAAAATGCTGTTGTTCTCTCCAACTCATAGGTCTGCTGCCTTCACCTTTACCATAAATGCAAAAGATGGGACAATAATTTCCCCTGACCCCTCTACAAAATTACTAGGTGTCATTATTGACAATAACCTAAAGTTTGACCTACATGTAAACCAAACAATCAAGAACATCAATAAAAAACTTGGGTCACTGTATAGAATAAAAGCCTTCCTAGCCCCTCCAGCTAAGCTGGCTATAGCTTGCTCTCATCTACTCTCAACACTTTTATATGCCTCCCCCCTTCTCTCCAATCTAAACAAATCTGTACTAAATAGACTGTCAACCTGTTACAATCATATTGCCAGGTTTGCCACTGGAATGCCTTTTAAAACACACCACTGCATCAATCTAAAACAGCTTGGATGGCTAGAACTTCCCAGTCTCATCCAATATAACCTGCTAATCATGGCTAACAAAATCCTCTATAACCCAGATAACACACCAGCCCTTCAAAATATTATCGCCCCCACAACAATCCAAGACTGCTTCGATCCCTGAACAAACTTCTAATTCAGACAATCAAAATCAACAATGTCGCTGGAGATGCCCTCTTTGCTAACGCTGCAGGCAGAACCTGGAACTTACTTCCAGGTGATATTAGTTTACTCTCCTCCCTAGGACAATTTAAAACTAAACTCAAACAACATATGGCATTTAACTGGCTTTACCACTGCAACAAGCCCGGGTAACTCTCAACATGAATGTGAATAACCCAACTAACTATTTTTTTGTTAATTTTCTCCTGACTATAACCAGGTGTATCTCATGTCTGTCTGTGTATTCATTGGTAATACTACTTATGTACTCTTGTTTTACTTGTATTATTGTATCTGATAACTTGGAGCTTATCTCCCCAGGCCTCCACTGAAAATGGACATGGCTCCAGTTGGACTATCCCAGTCAACAAATGCAAAATAAAAATAAATAATTAAATATTAAAGCAAATTGCTCAACCTGCTGTCTCTTTTAGCCCCCATTCATTGATACAGCCTTGAAAAATCATCCATATAGCTTTAAAACTAATCCACACAACTGTTTTCCCTGCTAAACTTCCTACCTTTCCATACTGTTTTACTTTCACTTTGAAAACCAAGTTGAAAAACCTGTCACATCTGCCAGAGCTCTTGCTCTAGCTACAGGGAAGTTTCCTCCCCCAAAGTGATGTAATCCCCGCGTGATTTGCATGTTGCATAGAAGAGCCAGTGGACCTCCCACATTGTGATGTCAGAGCTGCCTTGCCCAGCCCACTCTTAACCTAGCAAAAATGTCAAACTATAATCTCACTTTTCTGAAGAGCCCTACCAATATGTGACAAAGTACAGGCAGAAGCACAGTAACAGCTGCATAAACAAAGAGCATAAATTTGCAATGACCATGCATAGACATTAATTGCATGTTTTTACATAAGAAGCAGATGTCTGTCACAATTAATCAACAACACTACATCAGATTACAAGAAGTATGCACTACCATAATGTTCTTAAATTACCACTTAAAAAAAGCACGTGGATGCTGTCATGCAAATCTGTGAAATATTTTGTGTTTATAGTGCATCATTGTTAGCTATTTAACCAAACAGGAAGAAAAATAAGTGGGAGTTTGATGCTTTGCAAAACAGTGATTATTCCCAGTGGTATGGAGCTTGGTTCTAAATTTGACAGGAGGAGTGCAACAAAAAGTCTCCCAATGTAAGGAAGGAAAGGCTGACAAGAAAACAGTACATTAGTCAGGTAATCTGCTGTGAGCTGTCAATCACATGCAGATAATGGGTCAAATTACCCTTAGCTCTTTAACAGCTAGGGAAGGTAGGTGTGAAGTGGGAGGGGAGATACCTTGAAGAACTAGATTTCAGCCTTCACAAAAGAAATCAAGTTAGCATTTCTAAGAAGAAAGAGCAATACAATGCACTTTTCAGTTCTGTTCTGCAGCCTTTGTACTGCTTGTGTTTGAAGTAGTCATTGAAAAAGGATAAAAGTTTAACCAAAAGTTGGTGACTATAGCACAGCAGTGAATGCCTGTAAAATCTGTGCACTGACAGGAGCTTTAGGGAAAACTTGGCAGATCTGATGCAATTTTTTGGAGATAAACAATGCATTCTGGGATACTTAGAGGCAGACTAAAGAGTCAGAATTATTTCAAGATGCCAGACCCCATGTGGTCAGAGTCAGAAATTGCGTATAAAAATATCTAAAAAGCTCTAAATAGTCCCAGAGTGGTGTTAAAACGTAGGAAACACCAAACCATGATGAAATTAACATGTTTTTTGAGTCTGTGGGTGCAGTTGTCCCATGTCTGAGGCATTACTTCATTGCCATTTTCTTGCAAATATAAAGGTGTTTTTTTTTCAGATCTTCCAGTACTTGTAATGTACATTTTTTTCATTGTTGCACAAACTGATTTTTGGCATACATTGTAGGATTATTTGGTATGTATTTTGGAAGCAGAGTATTTCGAGTAGTTGAATATTTTTTTTAATTTTTTTCAGCATGCAGGAAATGCACTGCATACTCATTGCAGAAATAGCCTTCTGTGTGGTAATGAATTACTTGCTCAATGACATGAAAGAGGGCTGTAAAAAATGTCTGTACAAAAAGTTTTTAGAGGCCTTTTTATTTCACTAGACTGTCTTAATCTGAGAATACATTTCATTGCAATTTATCTTAATTATTTTAACTGTGCTACATAACCATAACAATATTAATAATAATAATAAGAAGAAAATATCCTGGCAGTTGCTTGAGAGGTTAAGGGTGCAAGCTGTAGTTCACATAGCACAGACTTTGATTCCCTCAGCCTTCATCTCCCCACTGTTACATCAGCAGGAGACATTGCATTTTTTTTTTATTTTACTTTGGCTGACTAGTAATACATGGAGCAGATAAATCTCTATGCACTACAAAGAATTATGATTGGGTCATCAATTGTAAAGTATTATTAGGTGTTCTCTCTGTGGATGCTAAGATTCACCTCTTGAGCTTCACTCTTAAGATTAATTTCTTAGCATCCGTGTCTCAGACACAAAATCTGGTTATAATCAGAGACCCAATCATAATCCTTTATATTCTACCAATTACTCATGCTGGCCATTACTGAAGTTGGCACATTTGTTGTGCTAATTAATTTTCCTAATTACTTTTCCTGATATTAAGGGGTGCATGCCTGATTTTTGATAGAAACTTCAGTAAAGGACTATAATAGTGATAATACAAATAGTAGATTTTCAGCATAGAGTTTAAGGCTGAAAAAGAAATATTGAAAGCATAATTTCTGACAGGGCAAGAAAAGGTATTGATGCAGTCATACTGATTTTACAGTGCATCATTATATAACTGGTTGTCACTGTGATACAGTTGTTTTAGTTGTTTTGGAAAGTGTAGGTATCTTAGACACAGGAAATACAGTAACAGTGAGGTATCATGCTGTGACTCTTCATTGTGAACTACTGGTTTGCTGTATGGAATTATAATTTCATAATCTGCATGACAGTTTTAGTGTATTAATGTGTACGCTGTTCTCTTTTTCTGCACTTGTTATTGCTTAGATTTTGTTGCATTTAAAGTATAGGCAGGTAGTTAATTGTGTCACATTTGTGGTGGCAGTCATTCTGAGCCAGTTTGTACAAATCCCAAACTGACTGATTCCTAATGGGACTGCAGAATGCTGCTAAGCAAAGAAGTACAGCATTGACATGATGTGCCAGGCCGCATTTATATCTACAGTGCTTATTTTACTGTGAATTCTTTTAATACAAGGTAAAGCAAGAGGAAAGAGTTGTGAATGCTTGTTTGAAGCCACATCCAACTCCCACTATATTTTTTAACCCTGCCCCATCAGGTTTGTATTATAGCATCTGTAAAATACTTTGCTGCTTTGGCCAAGCATTGTCATCACGAGGTACATTAAATCATAATGTATATTGTTTACAGTCATCAAGGGGTTTGGGGTCTCTTTTGAATGCACATACATCTTATTTTTTATGATATGAAAGTACATTCTAGAACTAAAATCACAGAACAGCTTAGAGGGCACATGGCTGCACCAGGACTTCAGATGTTTAGTTGAATGTTATTTCCTTAAAGGATCAGCATCTTACAGGTTAGAGAATGTCTTCACTACAGTGTCAAGCTGCAGTCAGTGTAAGTGCTGTTTTCTGTTATTACTGAGCCTTTATTTCATGTAGATCTTTAGGAATGTCTCCCAATTAATTTACATATTTGTTTATGTTTCTTACCACTGAAGCACTTGACAGGTTATCATTTTACAATTGTGATGTCGATATGTGCATCATAGCTGAGTTCATGTATTTTCCATATCATGTAACAAATGTAATTATAGTTTAACTGCTAGATATTTTACAATTATTTATACTATGAAGCATATTAAAAATGTCCTTTCCTAAGCATACAAGCCATCCTAAGAGTAATGTGTCTGTTAGCCAGTGACATACAGTAGCATACGCTTCTTCTGTTGTCAAGGAAGTACAGGATAATGTTACAGTTGTCAAAAACTATGCAGATCCATGCTGAAATACAGGATTTACAAGTCCATTGTGAAATAATAACATCAACACCTAAAATAAAAATGGAATAATCTGACTATGATGAGACTGCTATGATAGAATATGAAGTATATGATGGCTAAAGTTGTGATCCTGAATACATGACAAATGTGGGATAATGACGAAGATGATGAGGCAGAGAATGCCGTGGGAGATGATGGTGCAGGCACAGCAGCTGAACCATCTGACAAGAGTCGGGTATGCCATATTCCTCAACTGTTCGGTGAAAATTTTTGCCTGCTATGTCTATAAACAGAACAGCATCTAAAAAAAACTTTCTGTTGAAAGAAAAAAAGTAGGATGTGTGCTTATTAACTTCAACTGCCTTAGCATTCACGTGAAAAGACACAGACTTGGCACAGTCATCCCTTGTTGGTAATATTCAAATGCCAGCATCTGTGATATTTACTGACTGCAGCATTGCTAAGTCTCTTCACATTTTGAGACTGTATGTATACAGCCTCTGCACCAAAACAGTTACATGAACTCCAGTATGTGGCCACATGATACCAAACAACAAATCGAGAAAAAAAGGAAAGCTCAGCACTTTACTACAGATGAAAAAAAATCATGAGGCACACAAAGAACCGGTTTTGGTAAATGTCTTCCTCAGCAATAAAAACAGAACATTCATGCTGAATATGTTTAAATACTAAGGATATTCACATTTGTTTCTGTGTTTGTTTATTTATCTTTTGTTTACTGGGTAAGGGAACTGGTTTGAGGACCCTTTTGGGCCATAGCTTGGGCCAGTAGGACATGGAACATTTACAAATATTTATATAATAAAATAACACAAATGAATAAATTGATTCTTCTTCTTTTGGCTTTTCAGGAAAAGGGGTCACCACAGCGGATCACCTGTCCACTCATGATTGGCAGAGGAGTTTTACAGTGTCAAGTTTCCAGCCCGGCACCCAACCTTCCACAGAAGGCACATACACACGCACTCACACCTAGGGCCAATTTAGAGTGTCCAATCCACCTGCAGCATGTCTTTGGGAGGAAACCAGAGCACCTAGAGGAAACCCACGCAACCACAGGGAGGACATGTAGACTCTGCACAGAAGGGATCCCAGCCGAGGATCGAACCAGAGAACCTCTTGCTGTGAGGCAACAATGCTAACCACTGCACCACTGTGGCCATTGATATGATGCAATAATTAAAAAAAATACATAAAAAAGTACAAACATGAAATATTGTTTTTTCTCTCCTTTGAATAAAATGTCAAACTAAAATTTAACAGCACCAAAAACTGTACTAGTGCAAGAAGTAGAGAGAAAACATTACACTTTATTCAAGAAATATCACATCATGAAAAGGTGAATGCCTAATACTATAGAGAAGAAACAAAAATATCTATCAATACAGTGAAGATCAGTGGAAATGACATATGACTCCACCCTCTCATACAGTTTAACTCAATTATTAGGTTTCTTTTCTCCCTATAATATGGTTCCAGCATTGTGTAGGTACCAGAAACCTGCGTGTACTTTTTAAAACTTTTATTTCCTTGCATTGGAGTCAAAGGAAAGGAAAGCCCACCTACCTTTTTTTTAACTCAACTTCTCAAATACTTTGCAGAGAAATTCGTCTCCACTTGCATGACATATCATAGACACAGTTAAATCTGTAGTTTACCCTGTCAGGTACTGCTGTCAATCGTAGATGGGCACTTTAATCCTGCTAATGTCGGGAACACAGCAGCTGATATAAAAAAAGACAGAAAGCTGTGGAACTGTTTTCCACTGTTTTTATTGCAGAGGGGAGGAGAACTTAACACTCCCCTTTCATAGCAAAACAAAGCAATTAGATCAGTCAGGGGTTTAAAGGCAAGCAGCAGCACAGTATTGAAATGCTAAGCTTTAAATGTTGGTATTTATGTTAAGATAACTTAAATGTAGCATTAAAGATTTCTGTGACACTCAGAGAAAAGTCAGAAAATATTTTTTTTCTTGTAAAACATCAATGCATTTACCATTTTCAAGCCCCCCCTCCCCTCAACACACACACACACACACACACACACACACACACACACACACACACACACACACACAGACCCGAACTGCAGAAAGAGAGTCAGGTGGCAACCCTGTCAACTAGGTGCAATGATACTGTTCATAAAAAGGTCTTTTATGCTTTTTTTGTGACATCATTCCAGAGGGGGCTGCATACCTGGTACATTCAGATCCATTGTAAGAGATTCCCACTGACTTTTATACTGCTGAATTTACTTTAACATACATTTGCTATGTGCCCTTGCATTAAAAACACTAAGAAAAGGAAATCAGAAGTACTTAACTGTCAGCCTTAGGTCAAGTGGTGCCCTAGGCAAAAGGGCTCCACAGCACCCCCCACACACACACCCACCAGCTGGTACCCCCATCTATTTACACCATCCCATTTACTGGAAAAGCACCCCTGCTAGAGCAGCGCCCTAGGCAGCTGCCTAGTTGGCTTATGCCTAAGACCGGCTATGCACACACACACACACACACACACACACACACACACACACACACACACACACACACACACACACACACACACACACATTCATATGGTTTTGGACACATTTCCTTTACAAGCATACACATATACAGAAACACATACACACAAAAACACACACATATCATATATATAGACGGCAATCCAGGATGTAGCTTATTACAGATACCCCACCATGCCCCAGGAATCCCACTCTTCATTTCTTAAGATAATGGAAAATATTAAGGTACAACCCAATACCTTAATTATGAGCAATTTCAACTACCCCAATATCAACTGGGTAAACTACTCATGTACCAACTCATTCGCTCAATGTTTTCTGTAATTCATAAATTCCAACGCCTTGGATCAGCTTGTCTCCACCCCACCAGGGGCAGCAATATCCTGGACCTGGTCATTACCAATATGGGTAACCGGTGTTCCACGCCAGAGGTCAACTCCTCGCTAGTCAGATCCAACCACAAGCTAATCACACTAGACATCCATATCCCACCCCACCACCCATTAAGGAAACCACAATCTAGAACTACTCCAAAGCCAACTTCATGCTTCTTAAGACAGAAGTGGCAAACTTCATGACACCCATGCAGACGGAAAATAGAGGTACGACTGCTAAATCTTACACAAATGCACTGTATAAGCACATACACGAGTGCATGGATCGTGCCATCCCTAACAGAACCAAGATGCTATCCTCCAAAAAAAGGAAGCCAATCTGGTGGTCCCCTGCCTTAAACTCTAAAACAGAAGGAAGAAGCTGTTGCAAAAAAAGAGTCAAATTCCAAGATTGGAGAAACTCCCTGGTCAGCCTCAGCAAGAAGCTGAGATCCCTCATAAAATCCTCCAAAGCCAGTTATGAAAATAAAATCGTCACTGATTCCAAAGACAACCAGAAAGCATTCTACAGCTATGTCAAGAATCTCAATGGCAACACTCAGATCTGCTCTGAGCTACAGCACAATATCAATAAATATACAGAACCAACCAATATTGCCAACATCCTGGCAGATAGGTTCAGTGCTAACTTTACCCCCCCTCACCCTCCAAAGGGCCCATCTTAATACCGGAAGAATGCAAAGCAACTATAATCATGGATGAACAAGTAAAGACCACACTCTCCAAAGCCAAGAAGACAGCATCCATGGGACCAGACAACATCCCAGGCTGCGCACTGCACAAACTACAGAACAAACTGGCACCCTACCTAAGTACCATGTTCAATCATAGCCTCACCTCAGGCTATGTGCCTACTGAATGGCACACAGCAACGGTTATCCCACTCCACAAAGGGGGTGCCACCATGGACCCCGGAAACTACCACCCAATTAGCCTGATAAGGCTGGTCTGCAAGGCCATGGAACGTATCATCTTGGAGCTTATAAACAAAGACATAGGTAACCTCCAAGCCCTGGACCCCACTCAGTTTGGATTTCTAAAAGGTAAATCATGTCTACTAAATCTGATTGACTTCTTTGAAGTAGTCACCAGAGCCGTAGATGAGGGCAAGGTAGTGCATACAGCCTATCTTCACCTCACCAAGGCTTTCGATACCATCTCCCTCACTGGAATTATAGATAAACTCACTAAACTGGGCATAAATCCCTATGTCACAAGATGGGTGGCCAACTGGCTCACTGACAGAACCCACACAGTAAAAGTAGCCGACTTAAGTCCGACTTCAGACTCGTGATGAGTGGAGTACCACATGGTTCGATCCTGGGTCCTCTCCTGTTCAGCATCTACTTTTCTGAAGTGCAGGCCAACACAGAAGGTCTTTGGCTAACAAAGTTTGCAGATGACTGCAAACTGGGAGCCATAATAGAATCATCTAATGATACAGACATTCTACAAAAGGGCCTCACAGAGACAAATGCTTGGTGTGGCCTCAAGCTCAATGCCAAGAAGTGCATTTTCATCTCTTTTGGGAAAAACTTGGCACCCATGAACTACCACATAGGCAGTAGCTCACTAAAAACCAAAAGTGTGATAAGAAACCTCGGGACACAGGTGGACAGTAGTCTCTCCTTTGATAACCACATCGCCACAGTAGTCAGGAAATCCTTCTACATGGCACGTCTCATCACAAAAGGGTTCTCCTCTAGAAAAAAGGAGGTCATTGTTCCTCTCTACTCATCCCTCATCAGACCCATTATAGAGTACAATGCCCCATTTAGCATGTATCTCACAAGACCCCTGCAACAATTGGAAAGGCCACAGAAATACCTCACTATGAGGATTAACGGCCTCAAACAGATGCCATATGCAGACCGTCAAAAAAAACTCCAGCTCTACTCTGTCACATCGCCTACTCAGAGGCAATCTCTGCCTAACATACAAAGCTATGTCAAACCCAGAGCTGTTAGACATGCTACACTTAAAGAAATCCCAATCTGTCTGTACCACACACTCCAAAGGCCTAAACCTTGTCTCCACAATAAACAAAACATGCTGGAGGGATAGATTCCTGTTCCAGAGACTCCCCATACTCTGGAACAAACTACCCATTCATGTCAAGCAAAGCTCCTTATTGGCTCTCTTTAATAAAATCTTGACGACTGGATGGGAAACAGAAAATTCACCCCGGGGACCACTTCTGTTTTGTGAGTTCTAAGGTGGAGTTTTCCTTTAAGTATCCTGAAAAGAGAAACGACTCAAGTCAAATGAATAAGAAAACAAAACAAAGTGCAATAATATGGTGCAGGTTGGTTGCCAAGTTAACGTGAATTATTATCAGAAGTAAGGAGACCCAGACTGTTGTAGTAAAATAATGTAGAACATTAAAAGATGAATTTACTCTCCTCATATGAAAGAATGTGGTAGCTAAAGTAGTGACAAGTAGCAAAAAGACCAAAAACGAAGAAGGTACCATTGCATAGAAGTGTTGGCTTGTGTCACTAAAGCAATTAACATGTTTTGTTTCAAAAGAAAGACTCTTTAGAGTTTTATTGAATATAAGAACGTTTTTGAGTTTCCTAGTATTATTTAGTATATCATTCCACAGAAAAGATGTTAGCTTGAAGCATGCTCTTTCATGTGTGCTAAGTGTGAAAGGGGTCTGTACAACTAGAAACTGTCATTGCTTCTGAGAACGTAATTTTGGTTTATAAACTGTAGTCTGTTTAGGATAAAGGCAATATATGTTGTGCAAGTGTGTTGCACAGTAGTGTAACCCTTGTTACAGGAAGCCATTTATTTGAGTTTAAAGTAGTATAGAGGTGTTCCTCTGGTGTTGACTAGATTAAGGAATCTGTGAACAGTATTTTCAGCAGATTGAGTCAGAGTGGTATTTTGTACAGAGAGAGAGAGAGGGGTGCAATTATAGAGACATGGTTTAGGGAGAAATGCATTAACAACTTCAGTCCACCTAGACTCTGTAGTATTTTTATTTTTATTTTACATTTGTTGACCGGGCTAGTCCAACTGGATATATTTCCATTTTCAGTAGAGGCCCGGGGAGAAAAGCTCCAAAGACAGATACATTATAACAAAATGTATAAGGTTACAAATACAAAACAGTGTTTGTCAGGTTACAATCAAGTTAACATAGCAGTAGATACAAACATTTTACAGTTTATTACAAGACAAATATTTACAATAATGTGGGACAAAATATTCACATGAGTTATATTAAACTTAAGGTTTACAATTTCATGAGAGAGGTTGCATAAGAGTATTGATAACATGTTGCTCAAGATATCCATGTGAGGTAGAACATCACTAAAGTGGGTTTGCTATTTTTCTAAAGTTTGCAGAAAGAGCATTAAATTATAATTAAAGAGGAGTTAGGAGAATCCAATAGAAACGAACAGTATAAGACTAGTAATACAGTTGCAAGAAGCACTACAGTTCACCACACCACTCTTCCAGATAAATAAATGCTGTTTATTCCATAAAAAACAAACCCAATACATAAAGCACTAAGCGCTTTCACCCAGTTTCATACCAGGTTTCCTCAGAGTAATTATCTTGTGGAGCAGCTTTCCTTAAATACTTTTAAATAGTTAATTAACTTTCATTTAATCTGTAAATAATATAATTATGTAATTTGATGCCATAGTAACATAAAATAAAAATCTTTTTCATAAACTTCTTACTATTTATGACAATGCCAATAACTTAACAAGACATTAATAGTTGACATTCAGAAATGAAATAAAATAATTGTTGAACTCGTCCAGTCATAAAAATAAAAATAAAAAACCCCTTAACAAATGCATTAATAATTACATTTAAAAACACACTGCTGTTGCAGGTGTATAGGCTTTTATTTCTATACTATCTAGAAGGCATATAAAAAACATGTGTATATATGTACATATTCAAAGAAAACTTCTGTCAATGACAACAAACAGGTTTGAAATAACCTTGTGTGAACAGGTCTTAGATATAAAACTTCATTGAAAAAGCTTATCATAGAATTTCATAAAATCAGTTCTTAAAAAACAAATAAATATTTACACAATAAAATAAATATTAATATAAATATTTAAATATTTAGATATTTAAATAAATGTATATGTATAAATAGATATAATTACCTTAAAAATTGTTTTTAAAAATAAATGAAGCTTTAAATAGTGTTTGATTTCATTCTCAAAAAACTACTTATTGAAATGAAATCATTGATGCCTGGTTTTTTATGTGCATCTAACCTGAACTGCCAAAGGCATTCCTTCATTTCTAGCAAGTTATTTATATCACCTTCTTTATTTGTGGTTTCAGGCACTCTATCTATAACAAAGAACAAAAATTTTTTGAAATTAGGACATACCATACTGTGTGTGTATAGAGCGTTTGTTGTTTTTTTATTTTTAATGTCTCTATTGTGTTCATTTATTCGCTCTCTTAGTTTTCTAATGGTCTTTCCTATGTAGAATGCCTCACATGATAAGCAAGATGCAAAGTATATTACTTGTTTGGTGTTACAGTTCACGAAACCTGGACATCTAATGACCCTATTGTATCCAGTTGTTACAACGTATGGACCATCATTTATGAATCTACAAGCCTTACAAAAACCACACTTTTTCATGCATGATTTTTTGTTGGCTTCTTTAGATTCAAAAATTTCTTTTAGATTTCTTCCTCTACTAAATACAATAGAAGGTGTTGTACCTAGATGGTCAATTATTCCATTTGTGTTTGTAAACACACTAACCCAAACCTCCTTTAATATCTCAACTATTGTTTTTGTGTTGTCATTGTAAGGTAGAGTCAAGGAACATGACATATTTTTGTTTGTACATTTTGCTGTTTTCATCCCTTCTTTACCAATTTTTAATAACAAATCAGAATTACTTAAGTAATGTTACTAACAATAGAGAGGATGAAGTTAATGTGCAGGGGGAGAGAAACAATTATGGGAATGGTACTATGCACAGGAATGACCAGGGACAACATGATTTTTTTGAAGAGCAGCCATTGAGGAGATCAGAACGCCTAAGGGGGCGTTACCAAGGGCAGAGACATTATCAGAACAACTACAGGAACAGATGAACAACACTGATTTAACTTACCTTAACCATTTAGACAGAACTATTTGTAGTAATGCACTAAATGTTATCACAGAAGCTGTTGAATTTATACATGGAAAAGCAATGAATAATGATTCTGTGAAAAGTAATCATGGTCCTGACACTTGTTTAGAAGTGAATAATGATTCTTTAGAACTAAGACAATTGAGTGATGAACCTGAACTTTCTACAATGCATTGTGATATTATTACTGAAGGTGGTTTTTCATTGTATAACTACTCTGACAAAATTGTAAATTCAGACCATGTATCTCTGTTTAAAAAGGGTTTTAAATTTATTCCTTCTTTTAAGTTGGATATAGGAAGAGTCTTAGTTAATCTGAGACTATATACAAGAAAGTTAAACCTGAAAATGTTTTTTTGTAACCAGGAGGACACATGGAAAAAGGAAGTTAATTCCTTTAGTATAAAGAAAGCAAGCACTTTCATACCCCCTAACAATCCAGTTATTCACTTATTTGAAATGTTCTGTGATTCACAAATAAGGAAAGCATTAAAAAGAAATGACATAAAGAAGGAAAACCTAACTACAGCTGAGAGGTTTTGCCTCAATGAATTTTATAGTAACAACAAATATAGAATCATGAAACCCGATAAGGGGGGAGGGGTTGTTATAATGAGCACAGTAGACTATAAAAACAAAATGTTGAATATGCTCAATGATGAAACTACCTATGCCAGATGTTCAAGGTATGATATGGTCAAGGCTCAAACTAAAATTGATTGGCGGCTTTATGAAATGCTAATGGAAGGGTATATTGACAAAGAAGAACATGATTTTTTGGTAATTGAACATCCTATTACACCTAAAGTGTTCGGGATACCAAAAATCCACAAGGATGTAAGTAACCCCCCGTTTAGGCCAATAATAGCAGCAAAACATTCTAAAACTGAGTCCTTGGCACATTTTATTGACATCAGTTGTAAAGAAGTGACAAAAAATATCCCTTACATTTTAAAGGACTCATGGAATTGTTTAGAAAAATTACATGAGAACAGGGAATTGATCTCTCCTGACACTTATTTAGTTACTATTGACATCATAAAACTTTTTTCAGTTATACCCCACGACACAGGACTTGAGTTATTCGAAAAGAGCCTATTGAGGTATGGCAATTACCACACTGTTAAAAGAAGAACACTCACTGATTTTATGGAAATGATTCTCCTCAACAATTACTTTCAACAAGATGGAGAATATTACAAGCAGGTTTCAGGAGTCGCAATGGGAGCAAGGTGTGCACCAGTATATGCTAACTTAGTTTTAGCAGAATGGGAACAACAACATGTTATTAATTGCACATTCTGGTCTAAAATAGTCCTTTATTTAAGATTTCTGGACGATATTTTGTTAATTTGGAAAGGCGACATTGAAGAAATTAAGGATTTTATTAAGTACTTGGAAAATACTACTTCATTTCTAAAGTTTACATATAATATAAACAAAGACAAATGTGAATATTTAGATATTGAATTATACAGAAAGAACGGAACAGTTGAATCCAACATATTCCGCAAGAAAACTTTTTCAAATTCTTATCTACATTTTAATAGTTGTCACCCTTATTTCCAGAAAAGGAATTTAATAAAGGGACAAATGATTAGGTTGTCCCGAATTATAATTGAGGACACTATTTTTTTCAGAGAGTTGGATTTTTTATGCCAAATGTTTACAGAAAGAAATTATCCGGATGACCTCATTACAGTTTTGAAGGATGAAATACTCAAGAAAAGGGAAGAAAACTTCAAGCCTTTATTAAAAATTGGTAAAGAAGGGATGAAAACAGCAAAATGTACAAACAAAAATATGTCATGTTCCTTGACTCTACCTTACAATGACAACACAAAAACAATAGTTGAGATATTAAAGGAGGTTTGGGTTAGTGTGTTTACAAACACAAATGGAATAATTGACCATCTAGGTACAACACCTTCTATTGTATTTAGTAGAGGAAGAAATCTAAAAGAAATTTTTGAATCTAAAGAAGCCAACAAAAAATCATGCATGAAAAAGTGTGGTTTTTGTAAGGCTTGTAGATTCATAAATGATGGTCCATACGTTGCAACAACTGGATACAATAGGGTCATTAGATGTCCAGGTTTTGTGAACTGTAACACCAAACAAGTAATATACTTTGCATCTTGCTTATCATGTGAGGCATTCTACATAGGAAAGACCATTAGAAAACTAAGAGAGTGAATAAATGAACACAATAGGGATATTAAAAATAAAAAAACAACAAACGCTCTATACACACACAGTATGGTATGTCCTAATTTCAAAAAAAATTTTGTTCTTTGTTATAGATAGAGTGCCTGAAACCACAAACAAAGAAGGTGATATAAACAACTTGCTAGAAATGAAGGAATGCCTTTGGCAGTTCAGGTTAGATGCACATAAAAAACCAGGCATCAATGATTTCATTTCAATAAGTAGTTTTTTGAGAATGAAATCAAATACTATTTAAAGCTTCTTTTATTTTTAAAAACAATTTTTAAGGTAATTATATCTATTTATACATATACATTTATTTAAATATCTAAATATTTAAATATTTATATTAATATTTATTTTATTGTGTAAATATTTATTTGTTTTTTAAGAACTGATTTTATGAAATTCTATGATAAGCTTTTTCAATGAAGTTTTATATCTAAGACCTGTTCACACAAGGTTATTTCAAACCTGTTTGTTGTCATTGACAGAAGTTTTCTTTGAATATGTACATATATACACATGTTTTTTATATGCCTTCTAGATAGTATAGAAATAAAAAGCCTATACACCTGCAACAGCAGTGTGTTTTTAAATGTAATTATTAATGCATTTGTTAAGGGTTTTTTTATTTTTATTTTTATGACTGGACGAGTTCAACAATTATTTTATTTCATTTCTGAATGTCAACTATTAATGTCTTGTTAAGTTATTGGCATTGTCATAAATAGTAAGAAGTTTATGAAAAAGATTTTTATTTTATGTTACTATGGCATCAAATTACATAATTATATTATTTACAGATTAAATGAAAGTTAATTAACTATTTAAAAGTATTTAAGGAAAGCTGCTCCACAAGATAATTACTCTGAGGAAACCTGGTATGAAACTGGGTGAAAGCGCTTAGTGCTTTATGTATTGGGTTTGTTTTTTATGGAATAAACAGCATTTATTTATCTGGAAGAGTGGTGTGGTGAACTGTAGTGCTTCTTGCAACTGTATTAGGAGTTAGGAGAAACTTAGTCACTGAGGTAATATGTTAGTCAGGGTTAGTGCAAGGGCACAACCAGTGTGTTCTAAGGTGTATTTTGAGTTTTTGTTTGAAATGAGGTAGGGAAGGAAGTGATATAAGATCACTAGATAGAAGATTCCAGTATTTCCCAGTTGTGTAAGAGAAAAGAGAGTTTCCTGCCATGTTATTAGACTTACTAATACTAAGTAGAGGTTTGTTAGCTGAGCGTAAGGTATTCAGATTTTTATATGGAGTAATGAGGTTTGAGAGTATAGGAGTGTTGTTGGGCTGGTTGAGGATCTTATGAACAATGGTTAGTTGGTTAAAATAAAGCTGATTTTGCATTTCAAGCCATCCTAATTGTTTTAGATTCTGGCAGTGATGAGTTCTAAAGTGATTACCAGTAGCAAATCTGGCAATGTTGTTGTAAGATATAGTGAGTTTAAGAAGATTATTCTTGGATAGGTTGGCGTAAATAGGTGAGGCATAGAGGAGTGTTGAGATTAGATGAGAGTGGGCAATAGTAGTTCTGGTGGTTGGAGTGAGAAAATATTTAATCCTGTATAGGGAGCCCATTTTTCTGTTGACTGTTTTTATAGTATTGTTAATATGGTTATCAAAGCTGAGATGATTGTCTATAGTTATTCCTAGGAGTTTGGTGGTAGAATCAGGGGATATGAGGGTGCCATTGTTAGAAATGACAGAGAAATCTAAGGGCATGGATTTACGGGTAGGTGTAAAGAGAAGGAGATTTATTTTTTTGGGATTCAAGAGAAGGCAACGTTTTAAGAATCAGGTTTCAACTATGTTAAATATTTTCTGAGTTAGGGATTGTAATTCTGATGAAGATTCAGCTACACAGATTAAAGTAGAATCATCTGCATATTGTATGCATGTTGCCTGAGGAATAGCTAGGTAGAGATCACTGATAAATATTGAGAATAAGAGAGGGCCTAGGATGGAGCCCTGAGGGACACCGAGTGAGACTGGAAGGTGGGATGATAGTTTATTCTCCCAGAGCACAGCCTGTTGCCTATTGCTGAGGTAAGAAGTAAACCATTGTACAGCCAAAGTATCAAGAGAGAGTGATTTCAGAATATTTATAAGTAGAGAGTGGTTTACCATATCAAATGCTTTTGAGAGATCAATAAATAGAGAGGAAGAGAGAACATTGTTATTGCGGTTTTTGTTTATGGTATCAGTAAAAGATAAGAGGGCAGTAGTAGTACTGTGGAATGGCCTGTAGTAAGTTAGATATGTTGCATGATACTTACAGTTGACTAGATACTTTGTTAACTTTTGATTCAATGTTGTTGTTGTTGTGTCTTTCGGCTTTTCCTGGTTAGGATTCTCCACAGGGGAACTCCAGTCCGCTAATAATTGGCAGCAGATTTTTACATGCCGAGTTGCCAGCCCTGAAACACAACCTTCAACGAAGATACGCCCATTCACGCATGTCTCCACGCAGAAGACACTCAAGCTGAGAATCGAACCGGACAGCGTCTTACTGTGAGGTGACAATGCTACCGCAGCACCACCACCGCAGATTATATATGTACATGAAATGAGAGGCTCTGATTTAAAATCATACCTAGATACATCTACTGCAAAGTGGTAGGAAGGGGAGACCCAGTGGTGTCAGTGATGGAGAGGTTGTGAACATTCTTTAGTTTTTGATAAGTGCCAAATAATAACAGTTTTTGAGTGTCAGCTTTATTCAAATATAGCTAGCTCCATATGGGATTAGAGTCCTCCTGAAGGTCATTGTTCAGAAAGGACATATGCTCACCGGACATAGTCAACAGAATATAATTAGTGTATAAGATGCAGTTAATCTGTGGCAAGTCCCAAAGAAAACTGTTTATAAAGAGGTGGAAATAGTCGAGGGCCCAGGACTGATCCTTGTGGGAATCTGCACCTGCTGGTTCCTATATGAGTGACTTGGTCAGGTCCCACCACTCTGAATGTTCTGTCTGCTATACAGGTACTTTTTGAAGCAGCTTGTAACTTCAGAAGAGAAATCAATACTCCTTGCTCTGGATAACACCACACTTGCCTTGCTTCTAAACTTTAACATTTCCTGTCAGTATAACCCAAGCCCAGTTTCTCTCTTTTCTATATACATATTCACATAAAACACAAGACAATTAATAAATGCAGTGCAGATGTCTGATTTGTGACTGCATGTCAATCAATCTACCCATGTGGTATCTTAGTGCATACTTACATCAGCTTATATGTTAATTTACATACTTGTACTGCATATATTTTCCTATTTTTGATGTTGTATAACAATTATTTGCATATATGATCTTGTATAAGTGACTTGTTATGTGTTATTTTTGTTTTTTTCTACATGTGATTTTAAAATTTTGTATTGGAGCTTTTCTCACCGGGCCTCTGCTGAAAATGGGCCATTGGCCCAGCCAGACACTACTGGTGAACAAATGTAAAATGAATAAATAAATTAAATAAATATCTAAGATTTTGTGCATAATGCTAATGTGCTAATGAAGATGTTTGACAAAAACAGTTCTTTGTGCGTCTCATGACTGCATTAATTTTTTTCACCTACTGAGCTGTTCTATAAAGTTTACTACAGACATACAAGAGAGCACCCTAACCCAATTCTCACCATTATCAGCACTGAGAGAATTAGTTTTAATGTGTGTGTGTGTGTGTGTGTGTGTGTGTGTGTGTGTGTGTGTGTGTGTGTGTGTGTGTGTGTGTCTTTCGGCTTTTCCCAGTTAGGGGTCTCGACAGCGGAACTCCGGTCCGCTAATGATTGGCAGTAGATTTTTACATGCTGGCTTGCCGGGCCTAACGCACAACCTTCAACGAAGGAACGCCCATTCACGCATGTCGACACACAGAAGATGCTCTAATTGAGAATCAAACGGACAATGTCTAACTGTGAGGGGACAACGCTACCACAGCACCGCCACCGCAGTGAGAGAATTAGTTTTAATGCTCACAATAAATTGGGTAGACATTTAATTCTGTCTTGTTTATTATTCACCAATAGGTGGCAGTGTAATATACTTTATTTAGCAGATTGTTTTAATTGATTTTGTTTATAGGTTCATAGGTTGACACTAGGCTATCTGCCCTAGGGCATTTATAAGCCTAGCCAGAGTGTGTTTGGCTTTCGCCACCCTTTTAGATTAGTTGATTGTGCCTCTGTATAGTAGGTCACAGAAGGTAGTCCTTTTAAGGTTAGTTTACTGTACCTCTGTCAAGCAGGGACACAGAAGAGATCCCAGGGGTAAACTTATGATCTCCCATCCACTCGTCAAGATTTCTCTTGAAGAGGGTCAGTGAGGGGCTCTGCCTAACATGGATTGGGATTTTGTTCCAGAGTGAGGGGAACCTCTGTGATATGAATCTGTCCCTCCAGCATGTCCTATTTATTTCTGTGCTGAGGTTCAAGTCCCTGGAGCATGTAGCTCTAAGGGATTTGGATTTCCTGAGGTGAAGCATGTCCATTAATACTGGGTTGGACATGGCTTTATACGTCAGACATAGATCGCCTCTGAGTAGGCGGTACGCAACTGAGTAGAGCTGGAGTTTCTTTAGCCGAACTGCATAGGGCCTCTCTTTGAGCCCCTTGATCCTCTTGGTGAGGTACTTTTGGGGTCTTTCCAGTTGCTGCAGGTGTCGGGTAAGGTACATCCCAAATGGGGCATTGTATTCAATTATGGGCCTGATAAGTGATGAGTAGAGGGGCACAATGACCTCTCTTGATCTAGATGTGAACCCTTTCATGATAAGGTGGGCTATATAGAAGGTCTTTCGAACCACTTTGGCAACATGATTGTCAAAGGAGAGATTGCTATCTACTTGGGTCCCCAAGTCCCTAATTACTTCTTCCGTACTTAGTGGATTACAACCTATGTGGTAATTTGTGGGCACTTTGTTTTTCCCAAAGGGGATGACTATGCACTTTTTGGCATTTAGCTTTAGGCCATGGCTCTGGCACCAGTTATCCGTCTCTGTGAGACCTTTTTGGAGGATGCTTGTGTCAGCCGGAGAGTCGATTACGGCACCCAGTTTGCAGTCATCTGCGAACTTGGTCAGCCATAGTCCACCCGTGTTAGCCTGTACCGCGGAAAAATATATACCAAACAAGAGAGGTCCCAGGACTGAGCCTTGTGGGACACCACTTGTAACTGGTTTAGAGTCTGACATGGCACCTGCTATTCTGACCATGTGGGTTCTATCCCTGAGCAAGTTTGCAACCCATCTTGTGACATAGGGGTTGATATTAAGCTGGTGAGCTTATTTATGATGCCCGAGTGGGGTATTGTGTCGAAGGCTTTTGCAAGGTCCAGGTAGGCTGTGTGGACTACCTTCCCTTCATCTATGGCTTTGGTAACTGTTTCAAAGAAGTCGACCAGGTTCAAGAGGCAAGATCTGCCCTTAACAAAGCCGAATTGGGTAGGATCCAGTGTCTGGAGGTTCCCAATGTCTTTGCTTATGATTTCCATGATGATACACTCCATAGCTTTGCAGACCAGGCTAGTCAGGCTTATACGGCGATAGTTTCTGGGGTCTGTTGTGGCACCACCTTTGTGGAGTGGGACCACTGTTGCTGTACGCCATTCCTTGGGTACATATCCTGTAGTAAGGCTGAGATTGAACAGTGACTTTATATGAGGGTTTAGTTCTTCTTGGAGCTCATGTAAGATGCAGCCCGGGACACCATCTCATCCCACTGATGCTGTGTTTTTTTGCTTTGGAGAGGGCAGCTCTCACCTGTGCATCTGTAATCTCCGGAAGGCTACACTCTGTTGGGATAGACATTTGCTCTTTTGGGGGGGAAGGGGGGGGGGAGTTTGCACTGAACCTTTCTGCCAGGATGTTGGCAATGTCTGTGGGTTCAGTGTATTTTTTGTCATTTTGCACTAACTCAGAGCATATCTGGGAGTTGCCTCCCAGGTTTCTGACATAACTAAAGAAGGCCTTGTGATTATCTTTAGTGTCTTGTGCAATTTTTCTTTCGAAGCTGGCCTTAGATGATTTTATGAGGGATCGTAGTTTCTTGCTAGTACTGATCAGAGACACCTTCCCTTTTTGGGATTTTGCTCTATCATGTAGTAGCTTTCTCCTTCTGTTGTATAGCTTATTTATGGCCGGGGTCCACCAGACAGATCTCCTGCCTTTGGAGGAGTGAGTCTTGGTTTTATTTGGGATAGCATGCTCCATGCATTCCTGTAGGTGTCCATAGAATGCTTTTGTAAAGGATTCTGAATTTTGGGCCTTATTTTCCACTGGCCCGGGGGCTTTGAAGGATTCCACCTCGGTTTTGAGAAGTGTGAAGTTTGCTTTTGAGAAGTTCTTCACTGTGGTTTCCTTGGCTAGGGGTGGGGATGGAATATGGATGTCCAGTGAGATTAGTTTATGGTCTGATCTTACCAATGAGGGGTATACCTCTGGTGTGGAACATAGAGACCCCATGTTGGTGATGACCCTATCCAGTATGTTTTCCCCTCTTGTGGGAGTGGTGACCAGTTGTTCCATAGCATTTGAGTTTATAAATTCTAGGAACCGTTGGGCTAGAGTGTTTGGGCTTGAGTAATTTTCCCAATCAATGTTTGGGTAGTTGAAGTCACCCAATATAATGGTGGTTGGAGAGACCTTCATATTCTCCAGTGTTCTCAGGAAAGCCAAGTGAGGTTCCTGTGTTTGGGAGGGTGGTCTGTAGCAGGCTACAAACTGAAAGGCAGTTTTGCCCACTGTTAGTTGCACATGGATGGTCTCTGATGCTTCGTGCAGTGCCACTAACCTGGAGGTGTGGGTATCTTTGATAAATATGGATACTCGCCCTCCTTTTGTGGTTCGGTCCGAGTTTTGGGGCCAGAAAGCATGGTATGAAGTATAACCTGTTAGTGCTGGGGTGCTCTTGGGAGCCTTGAACCAGGTTTTTGTTACTGCACAAATATTGATATTCTCCACACTGAGGAGTCTCGAGTGCATGCATCTTGAGGTTTAGACTTCTGGAGTTGAGCAGCATTACCCTTAGTTTTTTTTCTTTGTGTTGTCTATGGAGGTGGGTTTGTCTTTTGAGCCTTGCCTAAAAAAGGCACTATGGGAGAGGCAAGAGCCTTTGCCAGTATTCATTTCATTGTCTTATCCTTCTTCATGTGTAGTACTTTATAGAACTTGACACTTCATTACTTTTTTGAATTGACAATCAGTTGGTGCCCTTTAAATTGACAAATAGAGTTTTGATCTGTATACATGCTGTTTTGTCGACATTCCGAAACACTCACATGATTGAAGTTATGGAATATCGAAATCAACAATAATAACCAAAACTGTATTTCTGCAGGGGGGAAGCCACTCTGCATTACCCATGTGAGGAGTTGCATCCCCCCATACCCCCTGCTAATTATATACACCAACACTGAGACTGTTTTGGGAAAGGGACAAATTCCCCGATCCTCACTGTACTGTAATCTCAGCACAAGCAGTTCAACATTCCATTATTTCAATTATATGGTCTTGACCATATGTGTTTCAATGTTTTGGAACGTTGATGAAACAGCATCGATTTGTTCTAGACTGATATGTATCATGTGACTACTCACAGAATTTAAACATGTTTTGCATGAATATTGTTTTTAATTGCTGAATAAGGCATTTGTTGCAACAGGTCCATTGTGTATTTCATGCTTGAATTATTTTTTTTTTACCCACAGCATAGTGCTAAACTCAGATCATTTGGGTCATATTCATGGCCTTATCCATCTATTCCACAGAAACTGGCTAGTTTTGATACATTTTTGTTTAGGAAAGGTTAGTAATTACTCAACTCTTTTGAAGATTTTGTAACTAGACAATCACACCATAAGTATTGTTTGTTAAACACTATAAACTGAAATATTTTGCAAACTTTGTAAAATCTTCATAAAAATTATCTACCTCCAACTCAAAGAGTACATCAGTAAATATCACCTTTTATCCCCAAAACAACATGGGTTCTGGGCAAGTAGGAGCACCTGCACCACCCTCTGGGCACTTATAGACAATATTCTTGTTGCCATGGGTAAAGGGATGCTATCCATAGCTATTGCCATAGACCTAACTGGGGCCCTTGACATGGTTAATCACACAACTCCCTTACATAATTTCACTGAAATAGGTATGAGTCCAGATACTTTACCCTGGTTTTATAACTACCTATTAAAGCAACATTTCTTGGTCAACTTTAACTCCACCACCTCCAACTCCTTACCTTTACTCATTGGATTCTCTCAGGATTCTGTTCATGTACCTCTGCTGTTCTCTATATATACATTAGCAAATCTCCTTTAGACCTTCCTCCTCTTCTTTACGCAGATGACATATCTCTTTATTGCTCAAACCACTCTCTCACTTCACTCACCTCATTGAACTGAAAGTAAAAACCTCATGCTCAACTACTCAGAAATAAAAACTGTGCTATTTGGCACCATATAGAAACATATAAAACCTTCAAACTCCTTAACAAGTTAAGATCACAATAGCACTCCTCTAGAATAAGTTTCCTCTTTCAAATCCCTAACTCTCCCTATGAATATTAAGTACACCTTCTCCCCTATCCCACATTTTGAGTGCTACTAAAATCACACCTTAGTAACCAATCAAAATGCACTTGTTTCCAAGCAGGCCACATAATAAAATGTATTAATAAAAAAAATTAAAGGTGAAGGGCAATCATGGCCACATCGCCATAGCTAGCATTTGCTAACAATGGATTCAGGACTTGCGTGAATAATACAAGTAACGCACATACTCAAGGAAAGTGGGAGATGGAAAAGAAGAAGTGGAGTATGGGTGAAGAATAGAGACACACAAGACGAATTTTGGGAAAGGAAAATATGAGGGAAAGTCAGAGGGGCATGAGCAATTTATTTTGTCGGAATAGGCCCAATTTTGTTTTGTTTTTTTAAGAATAGAAGGAATGGTAAATATAGGGAAAGAGAAGAAGGTCATCATAGCAGGTATCCACATAGAACAAATATCACAACGCATGACAGACACAGGTTGGAAAAAAACAGTAAGGACAAGTAAGTTACATATAAGGCACACTACACAACATGGCAATGGAAAGTTAACAAACAAACAGGGTGGGGCTGCATACCAGCCATGGTGAAATGCAGTAAAGCATATCTACCTATGCAGTATCACATTAGGACATGTCACAAACTGTGTGGCAGTCTTACCTGGATGAGTATGACCAATGGTATATGTGTGTTCCAGGGTAATAAAGTCAGATCACATTGGATAAATAAATACGTATCCAATTAGTCCATCAGCAGTGCAGGTGTAAGCCAAGCAACATCACAAATGAGCAAATCCAGGTCTAACAATGGTAGATAACTCCACCAAAAGACAGTACATACAACTGTATATATTTTTGCCTCATAGTTTTGTTCCAATTTTCATAAAATTGTAGTTTTCTCTCAAAGTATTGACAAGTCATTGAAAATTAAGGTCAGAAAATAATGACACACATTTGAGTGTCAGACTTCATATTCTTCAGAAAATCCATGCTAATGCATAAACTGCGATGGTATCAACTTTCTATAAGAGCAATATTTAAAAAGTGTCCCTAGTTTTTGGCCTTTGTCCTCTCATAATTTATGGCTTTGTCCAGATTTCTTGTTCTAAGAGGTTGAGAGGTATGGAACCAATCCTACGACCATGCGTGAGAAAGGCAAATAACCATGCACAGTGCCAAACGGAAGTACTGCAGAACAGCAGTAAATGCTGCTACATACACAAGAAGGTGTACACAGTCCAAACAAATGTGTAACGGAATGTGTATATTACACACATATGCTATGTGAAAGGCCACACGTAGGTGTAGATCTGTAGGTATGTCTGTCAGTGGCATAAAAGGAATGTACATGAAGTCAAGGCTGATACACACACATACACCAATGACATGTAATATGTTCAAAAATGAAACAGTACAGCATAATAAATATAGCAGGTTGTGTACATGGATTGAAAAATCTACATTGGGTAACGCACACGTATAATGAGAACAAGGACACACTGTAAGCATTATCCATCAAATTGTGTCTACATGTCCTGCACTGTATAATGGGCATACATGTGGCACATGTTCACTGTGTCAAATTAATACATGTCAATGGTCAGTAATTTTAACAAAGGCAAACATACCTGCGAAAAATAATAGAGAAATATGAAGGTGGGAGGGAGATGGACAACCTAGTCCCACATCAGGGTAAAGCAGGACAAGGTAAGGTGACACGAGGCAAATGCATGTGTAAAGCACACAGGGTAATATAGAAGGCACCCAGAAATACATTTAACCAAATGGAAAACATAAGTCAAATGGCCAGATGGATTGCTGATGTCCACAGAACTGGACATGTATAAAATACACATACACACTAATGTGCAATCATGTCACATCAACATGCATAGGTAAGCAAGTTAAAAATTACAAGCACATAAAAATATACTGTTGTGTAAATGTGAAATAAAGAAATACAAGTGTACGTCAACCACCCTGGTCATTATGGAGCAGGGTACACACCTGTGAGCATCATTACAGCACATCAGCAGTAACTCAGTAAATGCTCACATGTCAAAGGTACATTTGTGTGTCAGCATGTATCCAACTATGTGCACTCACACGTACAGTCTTTTAATGTGTGCAGCTGTTTATGGAAGGTGTACACCAATGTCACTACGTAGTGGGTGTGGAAATGCTGCATACAACATGGAGTAATTTACTCTTAAAGAATGAATGAATTATCTGTGACATTGTGTACAGATTAATGTCACATTGCTGTTTAAAGCAGTCAGAAAAGGAGGACTGCAGATAGACAGGATATACCTGCATATGATCCAACATGGCATCAGTTTTCCCAACCCATGACACACACCACACCATGACAGTGGGAGTTCATGAAAACTGTCATCCAAAACATGTGGAATGACATGTGTGTCTGTTGCACATACCTGATATGGCAAAACACAATTCCAAGGCATATCACACTGTTAGTGATGCAGTATGGACAACATATGTTGTCTGTCAGTTACCCCAGTAACACACATGTTTACAGGTTACCTCCTGCAGCACTAGCTGCAGCTTAACTGCCACAATACATGGACAGTTGATTGTGTGTAGAAGGTGTAATGTGTTAATGGGTGTCATGCACACAATTAACTGTCCATGCATTGTGGACAGTTGATTGTGTGTGGAAGGTGTAATGTGTTACTGGGTGTCATGCACACATTAAAACCAAAATAAATGCCCACAACAATAACATATAAGCATGACAGATACATGGTATGCATGCGCAAGAGTGCATACACAGTCCAATCAATAGAATACTTACAGACTGGATGGACCAGGCTGATAGGGATCAGTCTCAGTCTCCTGACTGATCTCACAAACTATAGCCATGAACGAATCCCACATAGCCCATGCAATATCCTCAAAGAACTACCCCATCACATCCCTCGTCTGTGTTCAGAATACATCAGTCATGACCTCCTGGATCTCCTCCCAGTGATTGTCTTGATCCTTGTCATGCTCACGTCTCCTCCAGGGTGCATACAGGATGGCTCGAGCAGGGGCGGGTCCAGGTTCCTTGGCATAGTCATCATGATCATCATCATCATCATCACCACCGTCCTCAGATGACTCTGGCAGTGGCCTGGCATGCACTCATCATTATCTTCTGATTGGAGAATGTCCATTGATTCTAGTGCAAAACAAAATAGAAGAGAAAAGCAAATGTCTATAATGCAGAACAGTCCCAAGAATATGCTTATGATAACAATTTACAGAAGGACTGACACACTTCCATTATGGACAGTGTTGCCTATAGCCCTGTATGTTATATTCTTAAAATGGACACCAGTAGTTTTTTTCTGAACAATTGTATATGCTTAAACACACTTACACGGGTCATTACAATCTGTTGATCTGTGCATTCGTACATTCTTCGAAGCTACTGTCTGCATTCAATGATTTATATGAGCAGCCACAAAGTGTCATTCTTAAAATGAGGAGAAAGTGGTATGACAATATTGTGGACAATAAGCAAGTCATATGACAAACATCTGAGACAGGCAGCATGATAATTGGCTGAACACACATCAATATAATGAGTACAACACTAAAACCAATGTGATGCGTTCAGGCGACACAGGTGCTGACATATGAGAACCTAATGTATCTGTTACCAACAGTACTGTGTGTGTACAACTGTGCTCATTATGTACCAAAGCAATTAACAATCAGTAACCTAAAAATGAAAACATTGTGAATGTAGCTGCAATCAAATGTGTATGTGCTCAAGTGTCAGTAAACTTAAGCTATAACTGTGTTTCTACAAAACACCCAAGCATAGGTGTCAACCTTTTAAGAGGCCAGTGGGGAGCACAAACCCTAGCAATGTGTGACAAACAATCAGAATGTGGAACACCTTATTTTTTGCAATGCGCAAAACATGCCATTGCCATGGGGCCTTGTTGAACATTTGTAAAATGGAATAAGACACACTTGAGTCAGATCCAAAACTTTTATTTTATAATCTGCAATACTATAACCATATCATAAGTACATGAAATGCACTTCTGTACAAAATCAAAACTAAAATCACATGATCATTAATACCACTTCCTACAATTACTATATTTTCTAAACAGACCTGTTAAAAATCACACAGCTGATTCCACATATACACTAAGTGCATGAACAGCATCCTATCATACTTTAGATGCATCAGATACACACTTACTGATTGCTGCTGTAGTTTTCTTATTTATTTATTTACATTTGTTTACCAGGAAATCCCAACTGGACACAGGTCTTTTTTCAGCGGAAGTCCAGGGAGAAAAGCTCCACAGAACAATACATATGCAGCAGAGTACATGAAGAACAATTGAATATATATACAATAGCAAATAATACATACTCCACTTAGCATTAGCTATACATGCAATATGAAACATAGAAATGAACAGATATACTAATATCTAGCTAGAGGCTAGGAATAAAGGTAAGATGTATATACAGTTAGTACTAAGCTCAAACAGATACTGTTCTAAACTCATATACCTAAATCTTATACACAAATATTGCACTAAACTCAAACAGATATAAAGCAGATGGTCCACATGAAGACAGAACAAGCTAAAAGGGCTAATGGGATGGAAGGGGAAGATAGATGAGTAAGAGAGAAGACTGAGTGAGTAAATATGTGGTAGTGAGAGGAAGCTAGGTGTACGTCAGTTGGATATGTATTTGGAGTTGAGATAAAGTGAGGTAGTTAAGCATGTTATAATAGGTCTGAGAGATTGCGTGAGGAGGGGAGGAGAGGCTAAAGTGTGAGCCAGGACCTGCAGAGGAAGGAATGCAATGATCAGACAGTGTGAGGCAGGTTGGCTAGGGGAGGGGAGAGGAAGGGAGGTAAAAAGGAGGGTTACTAGTCGGGATTGGTGCATGGGCATAACCAGAGAGTTTTTAGTGCAGTCTTGAAGTGACTGCAAGAACATAGTGTGGTTACGGGGGGGGGTTGTTCCATAATCTGGATATGATGCAGAAGAATAGTGCTTCTCCCACTGAGTTATTGGGTTTGGTCACTAGAAGTAGATATTTGCTGCTGGAGTGTAGTGGTCTAGTGGAGCAGTAGGGCTGGAGAAGGTTTTGAAGGGATGGTATTTTAAGAGAATGGTTTACTAACTTGTGGGCAAGAGAGAGTTGATTCAGGTGAAGAAGTTGAGGGAGTTCAAGCCAGTCAAGTTCTGTAAGTGAGGTATAGTGGCGTCTGTGCTAAGATGCACCAGTGGCAAGAGCTTGTTTAGGTCTGTTTGTCTAAGGTAAGTAAGTATAGGAGAGGTGTAGATTAAGTGGAAATTAGGTGTGAATTGGCAGCAGAAATTCTGGCTGTCTTGGTGAGGAATTGTTTGTTTCTTTACAGTGCACCTAGTTTTTTGTGAACCTTTTTTATGGTAAGAGAAATGTGAGTGTCACATCTGAGATTGTTATCAATCTCAACACCAAGTAGTTTGGTGTGTTCTATTGGGGAGATGACGGTATTGTCTTTGGCTAGAATATTAAAGTGGGGGATAATTCATAGGTTCATGGGTAGGTACTAGGCTATTGGCTCTAGGGCCTATATAAGCCTAGCCAATAAGCTACCCTGGATTTCACCACCCAAGAAAATTATTTTCCTGTGCCCCTGTCGAGCAGAGCCACTGAGGTGATCCCTGGGGTGAATTTTCTATTTCCCATCCAGTCATCAAAACTTCAATGAGGAGCTTTGTTTAATACAGATAGGTAGTTTGTTCCAGAGTATGGAAAGTCTTTGGGACAGGAATCTATCCCTCCAGCATGTTCTGTTTATTGTGGTGACAAGGTTTAGGTCCCTAGAGCATGTAGCTAGGAGGGATTGGGACTTCTTTAAGTGGAGCATGTCCAACAGCTCTGGGTTTGACATAGCTTTGTATGTTAGGCAGAGATCGCCTCTCAGTAGGCGATATGCGACGGAGAAAAGCTGGAGTTTTTTGAGACGGTCTGCGTAGGGCATCTGTTTGAGGCCGGTAATCCTCTTTGTGAGACCTTTCTGTGGCCTTTCCAATTGTTGTAGATGTCTTGTGAGGTACATACCAAAAGGGGCGTTGTACTCTATAATGGGTCTAATGAGTGATGAGTAGAGGGGAACAATGACCTCTTTTTTCTGGATGAGAAACCTTCTGTGATGAGGTGTGCCATCTAGAAGGATTTCCTGACTACTGTGGCAATGTGATTATCAAAGGAGAGACTACTGCCCACCTGTGTCCCAAGGTCTCTTATCACACTTTCGGTGTTAAGTAGACTACCACCTATGTGGTAACTCATGGGTACAGAGTTTTTATCAAAGGGGACAACAATGCACTTTTTGGCATTGAGCTTGAGGCCATGGCTTTGACACCAGCCATTTGTCTCAGTGAGGCCCTTTTGTAGGATGTCCACATCGTTAGGAGTTTCGATTATGGCTCCTAGTTTGCAGTCATCTGCAAACTTCATTAGCCAAAGACCTTCTGTGTTAGCCTGTACTTCAGAAAAGTAGATACCAAACAGGAGAGGACCCAGGACTGAACCCTGTGGTACTCCACTTGTCACTGGCCTGAAGTCAGATTTGGAGTCTGCTACTTTCACAGTGTGGGTTCTGTCAGTCAGCCAGTTGGCAACCCATCTTGTGATATAGGGATTTATACCTAGTTTAGTGAGTTTGTCTATAATTCCAGAGTGGGGGATGATGTCAAAAGCCTTGGCGAGATCTAGATAGGCTGTGCGAACCACCTTACCCTCATCTACAGCTTTGGTGACTGCTTCAAAGAAATCTATCAGGTTTAGGAGACCTGATCTGCCTTTTAAAAACCCAAACTGGGTGGGATCCAGAGTTTGGAGATTACCAATGTCTTCGTTTATAAGGTCCATGATGATACGTTCCATGGCCTTGCAGATCAGGCTCGTTAGGCTAATGAGGCAGTAGTTTCCAAAGTCCATGGTGGCTCCCCCTTTGTGGAGTGGGATAACCATCTTTGTGCACCATTCAGTGGGCACAAAGCCTGACGTGAGGCTATGATTGAACATGGTGCTTAGGTAGGGTGCCAGTTCATTCTGTAGTTCGTGTGGAATGCAGCCTGGGATGTTGTCTGGTCTCATGGATGCTGTGTTCTTGACTTTGGAGAGTGTGGTTTTTACCTGTGCAGCCGTGATTACAGGAACTTTGCATTCATCCAGTATAGAGATGGGCCCTTTAGGGGTTGGGGGAGCAAAGTTAGCACTGAACCTATCTGGCAGGATGTTGGCAACATCAGTTGGTTCTGTATATTTAGTGCCATTGTGCTGTAATTCAGAGCAGATCTGAGTGTTGCCATTGAGATTCTTGACATAGCTATATAATGCTTTGTGGTTGTCTTTAGAATCAGTGGCAATTTTGTTTTCGTAACTAGCTTTGGAGGATTTTATGAGGGATCTCAGCTTTTTACTGAGGCTGATGAGTTCCTCCAATCATGGGATTTTACTCTTTTTTGCAACAGTTTCTTTCTTCTGTTGCAGTTTGTTTATGGCAGGGGACCACCAGATTGGCTTCCTTTTTTTTTGAGGATAGCATCTTGGTTCTGTTAGGGATAGCACGATCCATGCACTTGTGTTATAAAGTGCATTGTGGCGGATTCAGCAGTCGTACCTCTATTGTCCATCTGCATGGGTGTCATGAAGTTTGCCACTTCTGTCTTAAGAAGCATGAAGTTGGCTTTGGAGAAATGTTTTACGGTGGTTTTCCTAATGGGGGGTGGGTGCGGGATGCGGATGTCTACGGTGATTAGCTTGTGGTCGGATCTGACCAACAAGGAATTGACCTCTGGTGTGGAACACCTGTCAGCCATGTTGGTAATGATTAGGTCTAGGATATTGTTGTCCCTGGTGGGGGTGTGGATAAGTTGATCCAAGGCACTGGCATTTATGAATTCCAGAAAACATTAAGCAAAAGAGTTGGTACATGAGTAGTTTTCCCAGTTAATGGTGCAACAATTGAAATTGCCCATCATTAGGTTTTTGGGTTGTACCCTAATATTTTCCAGTGTATCAAGAAATGAGGAGTGGGAATCCTGGGGCATGGTGGGGTATCTGTAGCAAGTTACAATTTGGATTGTGGTCTTGCCCAGAGTTAGTTGCACTTGGATAATCTTGGATGCATTATGCTGAGCAACTAGCCTGGAGGTGTGGATATCCTTAATGAATATGGACATGCCTCCACCTTTAGTGTTTCGGTCCAGGTTAGGTGGCTGAAAGGTGTGGTATGAATTACAGGCTGGTAATGCAGGGGTACTCTCTGGAGCCTTGAACCAGGTCTCTGTCACTGCACAGATGTCGATGTTCTCCATTTTAAGGAGTGCCTCGAGTGAATGCATTTTGAGGTTTAGACTTCTAGCATTGAGTAGCATTATCAGATTTTTCTTGCTTATACCTGTTACGGTGGTGAATTTGTCATTTGAACCCTGCCTAAAAAAGCCTATAAGGCTGGCAAGAGCCACCCTTGTAGTGGGTTGGAAGATAAGGAGTTAAGACTTGCTTGGGTTGAGTGATAACTGCGCATTAGACAGCCAGCTTTCTACAGATGAAAAGGCTTCCTGTGTGATCTTGTGAAGTTCAGGTATAGTTGGGGCTGAGCAGATGCGGGTGGAGTAATCTGCATACTGTATAAGGGAGGCAGCATCTAACACATGTTTTGGCAGCTTAAGATCACAGCAGTCCAGTTCACTCATTTTAACTGCTAATAAAGAGTTCAATGTTTTTACACTGAGAGACTAACGCAGTTCAGTCTTTACTGTCCATACCATGCTAAATGGTCTTCCAGCGTGTGCATCTGAATGTGGCAAGCAAAGTAGAGTCATCATCAACTGCTTAAAGAGTAGCAGTTTCCCCTTCAATGCAAAGGTCTCTCAGAAGGTGTGCCCAGTACTTGGTACACATGAGTGGGGCCCATCCACTGGACCTGTCAAGTTCCCTGTGTCCCCAGTATGAAACTGGGTAAACCCATCGATTAATTGTTCAGCCTCAGCATCATTTTCACAGACACCCAGATGGAAACCAACATCCCTGACAAGTGCCAAAATAATGTCAAATTTTCGGCAGGATTAATAAGGAATGCTGAGCCTTTCACTAAGTGATCCTGCATGGGAAACTTTTTAAGCATTTTCTGCAGCACTTTTTTATATAAAAGTTAAATTCTATAACTGTGCCAGCAATATCCTCCTCATGGCTATTCATGTACTGTTTGACTTCACAGACAATACGCAGCTCACTGTTTGGCAAAGTACAGCTACTGCCAGTCAACACAGAAACATCACCGTGTTTGATTAGTCTGACAGCAGCTGCAGGTCTTAGGAGTCTACCAGCATACTGCTACAGGAATTTATGCACAGTGGCATGCAGTGTCAGTAGCTGAGTTTCTTGACTCTGTAGCTAAATGTTGAACTCTAGTAAAGGTTCCAGTGCATACTTAAGAAACATAAAAATCATACACAATTCATGACTCTGCAGGTGGTTGGAAATTAAGTCAGTCTTAGCAGACCATGGCTCTGCAGAAATAAAATATGAATTTAGAGCTGCCCCCATGTCCAGAGTTCAGTTTATTACCTTCCCAAAGCTCAGCCATCTAGTAGGTGCATTTCTAATAATCTTGAGGGGGTCAGTGTCTGTGAACAAAGCAAATTCTTGCAGTTTTTGTTGTCTTTGTGCACTAGAACTGAAATAACAGTACATATCTGATATAACGTCTTCAACTGGAGAATGTAGTACTTTTACAACACTCTTACTACCTAGATCTGCCAGGTGGCACAGACACCCCATGTTTATAATGTTGGGCATCATCTCCTTTAAACAAAATAGCACAGAACTGTGCTTTCCAATCATTGAGGCAGCATTGTCTGATGAAAAGCCCACAATGATGGAAACTGGAATGTTAAATTCTGTCAGAGTGGACATTAAAGCATCAAACAAGGCTTGTCCAGTTCCTGACACACATTCTGGCATATGAAGGAACCGTATTCCATTTTTTGCCTCCCTTTTCATTAAGGTAACCATCAAGGATCACCAAAAACCTTGTCATCACCCATGTCTGTGCTTTAGTCCATATACACCCAGAATGGCAATTTCTGGCAGTTAGCAGCAACATCGTTCTGCTAATGAGGCTCCAGAATGTCCCATGAAATGCAGGCTGCCTTCATTACTCCACATGTAATTTTCCAGAGAACATCTTGATCCTCTCCACACCTCTTCATAAATTTCAGGATGTGTTCTCCTGCTGCAAATGATAAGTTGTGTTTTGCAAGGAGCGACACAAAACCAACCTCTGCATCAACAATCTTTGTACTCACTAAACTCTAAGGTCCAAAGAAGTCTGCCATAGTCCTTCCAGCTGCATTCTTGCAAGTTTTTTCATTTCTCACTGTTGGCATGTTGTTGCAGATCAAGTCGGCCACCAAGGCGGATTGCAAAGTCTGTGTTACAGGTCTTGCAGAAAGCATATTTCACTCTGTCACAATATGTAAACGCCCCCAGCAGAGTAAATACCTCTTGGCTCATGAGTATTAAAGTACGAATAAGTCCAAATAAACCAGCTAAGAGGCAACCACAGCTCAGCAATGGATCCAGTATAAAAACTGTATACAAAATACGAGATACTCCGTTTGTATAAAAAAGAGTTCTGATTTTAATTCGCATGCATCAGGTAAGCGCTTTCGCATAAAGCTTCATCAGACCGTTAAAATTCAAAAGTTTTTAAAACTCCTCTTTATATAGTCATCACATGTTAAAGCCCATTAGTCAATTAGACATTTAAAAATACACGCTCAAATTAAAAACATTGCTGAAAATTCCTTTCTTTCACATAAAACTAAACACTCAAAAGCTATGGGAATTATTCCCAAAGAAACCTTATTTCTATAATACTTATTGACTATCCTACTACTGAAATATATATATAGAGTCAGGTCATAAGTAATACTTAAAATAGTCAAACTTAAGAATTTCTGTATATTATACTAATTGTGCGTGTGCAGAAAATGCCTACAGGACTTATATGCAGCGTATCTATATATAGTGTGCATATAACCTACTATCTGCTCCTTTATACAGCATCCTGATCTTAAGAAGCTAATGTCATTTGTATAAAAAATATGTTAATAATGATGCTCTATATAGCTAACAATATCTAAATGCAAAGTATAATATAAACTAATATGACAGCATACGATTTTATAGTGATGTGCACTTTCAAGTTGGAATTTATAAAGACAAAAAATATATGTGCATCACTATCTAATATATAAAAAACTACTCTAATTTAATGTAGTGCTTTATATGATTTTATAGTAATGTGCACCATCAAGTTAGAACCCACGAAGACAGGAAATATGTGCATCACTATCTAATATGTAAAACTGCTTTAAATTGACACAATATGGAGGCATATGATTGTATAACAATGCCTAAATTATTTACGGAGTCTAATGCCATGAAGACGCATAGATGATGCATATATGAAATATTTATAAAACAAGATTTTCTTACAAATTGTATTTACAATGCCTTCTCATTAAAAATTATGTAGTAAGTATATGATATTAATTGTATGCAATGTGTCTATGTTTAATATGCATATAACCTGCTATCTGCTTCCTTATATACTGTCCTAATCTTGAATGGCTTATGTACTTAATGTAAAAGACATCCTATTTAAATTACTCAATATGCCAGACAATATCTGGAGACAGAATATAATGCAAAATAGTATAGCGACATTCAGCTATACAGTGATGCACGCCTTCAAGTTGAAACTCATAAAGACTGGAAATATACACATTCCTATCTACTAGGTGGATCAGCCTTAAGATAAAAACAGTTTAAAGGCAGATAATAATATACCAAAAACGAAGCTTGTTGGGGAGTTCCAAATAAAGGTCGGAAACTCAAGAAAGGTGCTTTATTCAAACAGACAAGGTTAACGCCACAAATCACATACGTTTTCGACCCTGGTAACCAAAGTCTTCCTCAGAAATACATAAAAAACAATTGTATGCCTTTTTATACTTAATCCAAACTTAATTGTCCAATAAGAAACTTATAAAAGCTTGATAAAATGTGCTGATTAAAACTTTGGTATTTTGCACATGTAACAAAAACCACATAAAACCATTATGATACATACCATGTGTACTAAAATATAAAAAAATATATTGAACAAGTTTATTAAAATGTATATTATTTAAAAATGTATTATAAATAAATATATTGAGTTGTTTAATGAATAAATAATCAAATTGAATAGAAAAGTTCCAGCAGTACAACCAGACAATTACTATCCAACACTGCCACCTTGTGGCTAAAATGTGAAATTTAAGCTATGAAATTTCACATTTTAGCCACAAGGTGGCAGTGTTGGATAGTAATTGTCTGGTTGTACTGCTGGAACTTTTCTATTCAATTTGATTATTTATTCATTAAACAACTCAATATATTTATTTATAATACATTTTTAAATAATATACATTTTAATAAACTTGTTCAATATATTTTTTTATATTTTAGTATACATGGTATGTATTATAATGGTTTTATGTGGTTTTTGTTACATGTGCAAAATACCAAAGCTTTAATCAGCACATTTTATCAAGCTTTTATAAGTTTCTTATTGGACAATTAAGTTTGGATTAAGTATAAAAAGGCATACAATTGGTTTTTATGTATTTCTGAGGAAGACTTTGGTTACCAGGGTCAAAAACGTATGTGATTTGTGGCGTTAACCTTGTCTGTTTGAATAAAGCACCTTTCTTGAGTTTCCGACCTTTATTTGGAACTCCCCAACAAGCTTCGTTTTTGGTTTTGGTTTGTTTTGAGCTTGTTTCTCCATCATTTTGTTGGGTTTCAGATAATAATATAGTAGTGTCTAAATTATTTATAAAGTCCTATATCATAGATACGTGCAAATAGACAATGGTACAAACTTGATACATTACTAGGTGTATATAGAACATTCATATAAAAAAAGAGTTTTTATGACCACATTTTACAAGTTATATTTACAAAGCTTTCTCATTAAAGATGGAAGTTTTGTGTGGTATGAAAACATTTAAATCTGGGATGGTAGTTAATATATCCATTACTATATATCAGTGAACATTCATAATGGAATTATACGCCAGATGATATGTATATATACATTTTTCTAATTAGTATTACTTTCAAATGGTTAAATTTATAATAATTTTAACGTGTATATATACCAGTTAGTATACAAGTGAAATTCATATCCTGATCTTCCTATATGGGATGGCTATCTTATAACCAACGGTCTAGCTCTTAAAACAGGTTTAATTGAGGCTCTCTCATTTAGGCCTCTGCCTTTATCTGCCCTCATTCTCATGATCCAATTAATTTCTTTCTTTTCTGTATTATTTCATATATTACCCTTTCTCATTATGGGAATGATGTAATCTATAACCATAAAACAGAAGGTGTGCTCCTGTCCTTGTGCCATAGTATGTTTGGCCAAAGCATTAGTGATAAGATATCCCAATAGCGGTACTTACGTATTATCGCAACCAGATTTCCGCACTGCCATAATTCGGTATCTGTATGCGGAAACAGGTTGCTTAACCTAAGAAGGGGTCTGTGAAGAAGAAAGTATTACTCTGTCACTGTGGGTATGAGCCAGGAAGAGGAGAAAGGGTGTGAGTTTGTACCTCTTTGCTCCTGTAACTCCACAGTGGAGGTCCGCTTTGCAGTACCTACATTTCTCAAGACGATGTCAGCTACTGGAAAAGAGAGTCATCAAATACACTCTGCAACATTAGGAGATTGGAAATCTCTCAAGGGCAAGGATTACTGCCTTTCCTAGGTTAGGCAAAGTGCTGATTTACAGACACTGAAGTGCATAATTTCACTTCAGGTACTAACAAAGTGTCCCCGTTTGTGAAGCACTGTCCATACTTTAGAAAATAAAGACAGAAACTCAAAATCACGTCATGGTTATTCATAGTAAGAACACTTCCAAATGCATCTTATTGCCAGACAATGCACTTCTTCTTATACTTTCTGGCTGGTAGCAGCTGTTTCATTTTCACCTGAACATATCTTTCGAAATTATCCCCCCACCCAAAAAAAAAAAAAAAAAACTGACCAAAACCATCAATACTGTGCGTGTGTTTGCCTTCTCTGAGGATTCCTTCCACACAGACAAAAGAAAACCATTCGTCAGACATGACAGGCATGACAATTTCAAACGTGCATGTGTAATGCACGCTGAAGACAGGAACAGGGTTTTCTCAAACATTTGTCTTCCTGAAGGTAAAGCAAAGTTATTCCACAGCCAAACTAACTCAGAGCACCACCTTATAGTGTTTCATGGGCTCGTTTGTGCAGAAATATTCAAAAGTCGCAACAGCGAAAATCTGATTGCACTAATACGTAAGTACCCTAATAGCATATAGGTGTTCTCTAATTCTAGTCCAGAATGCTCTGTCAGTTTTACCGACATAGAACGATTGACATCTCTGACATACAGCCAGATATACCACATGGTCAGTACCACAATCTGCAGACACATTAAATCTATAATGTTGTCTTGTGTCTGGATGTACAAAACTATCTCCTGTTTCAATGCATAGACAGAAATTGCACTTGCCACAACAATGAGTACCAGTATACGTATGGTTACTAGTATTTACTACTGGATGACACAGTAGTCTTTTAAGGTTGGGTTTGTTCTTAGATTGAAACTTTGGTTTTTCCCTAACTATATTCCTTAGATCCTCATTGATCGTTAGGATAAGCCAATGACTACTAATTAATTCCATTAGATCTTTGTTATCACTTGTATAATACATTGGTATTTTTAATTGAGGCATACTATCCTTCTGCTGGTTGGGACAGTGTACCTGGGCTGAATAATATGGAGCTGCACTATTTTCTCTTAACTGGTTAATATTCTGTAGCCCTGCTTCAATCTCAAGTTCTTTGCAGCCACGTTTGAGAAGCCTATGTTTAAAGGTGTTGATTTCTTGCTGGTATCATTCTTCTGTCGCATTTAGACATAATATTCTCATGCTTTGTCCCTTAACAATGTTATTAAATATATATATATATATATATATATATATATATATATATATATATATATATATATATATACAGGGTGCATGCTGTGTCGATGAAGGAGGGTGTTCCTGTAACATTTTTTCCTATAAACTCCTGTGTAAATGTAGGTATTCATTACCCTCTCTACAAAGACGTCTAAATATTCAATTCTAGTATCTGAGTAATTAGATGTAAATCTCAAATATGTGGTCATGTTATTCATAATTACAATATATCTTTCCAGCTCATCTACATCACCTTCCCATATAAAAAATACATTGACGAAACGTCAATAGAACTGGACCTGTCCTGATGCCATGCATTCTTAAAAAGTTTCTCTTCTTTCCACATAGCTAAAAACATGTTGGCGTAGCTATTGGCACAGGGTGTGCCCATAGCCACGCCATCACGTTGAATATATATATTATTATCATAGACAAAGACGTTATTCTCCAATATAATTTCCAAAAACATACTTATAAGATCTATTTTTTGTTCTGTGTACTCACTATGCTTGACTAAGTACTTCTTGATGGTAACAACTCCTAATGCATTGGGTATGATAGTAAGCAGGGATTGCACATCCAAGGTTACAAACAGCATGTTAGGTTTCATTTCAATTTGATTGAAAAATTCATATAAGTTTGATAAAAATTGCTTTGCATCCTTAAGTATGTATTTATTTCTGTCTCTTACATAACCATAACTCCTGCTGCATCGGAACTCATCGAGCGAATGCAGATGGAAGTAGATAAGCTAGAAACTGACTTTTTAAAGCTGACATGCTTATCCACCCAACGACGGCATTTCGAGGTCTGCCTCAGCAGAGGTATGATACCGAGAGGTCTGCGGGTTTTAAAAATGCCCACCTTTGGAGAGCAATATCCAGAACTACTGACTAAATGGCAAAAACTCAACATAGAGGTGAGCAAGAACTATATTCAATTGTTGTTAAGAGTTTTTAAGCCAGTGGAGGAGGAATTAATTGCATATATATTGGGGCAACAACAAGAATTATACTCTAATTATCCAAACATATTAGTAGACAATGAACTCTCAAATGTATTGGACGGAGTCCTAATATATGAGAGGCAACTGTTACAGCAAAAAAAAAAAAAATAGATAGAGATACTCAAGATTTCTGGCTATGCCAGGTCTTTACTTGGCCCAGACCGGGTCAAACATCTAGGCGGATGCCAATAATAGGCAGGAATGCAGTCACTGCTGTAATTTCTTTGAGTGGCGAAACAAGTAAAGATAACAACAATGACAATAGTGGGAATGATTTGGCAATGAACCATACCAGTCTTAATTCCACTAATGTGACTGACTCAAGCACTAATGCGGTCATTATACCCAATGCTTCCAATATACCAGTTGAAAGTAATTCATCTCAGACTGTTACTCAGAAGGAATTCCCTAATAGTATATCTGATATTGTAATACATATACCAGCTGGGCACCCTAAGAACAACAGAGTAATAGGGCCCACACAAAGAGTCAACAATGGGCAAAATAGTGGATTTTCAACAATTCCCCTTCCCCATAGCTATGGAGAAGGGGGTCAGGAGAGACCGCTCGATGAGTCGAGGACGGCAGAAACGGAAACTCTCAGTGGAGAGGGGGCCCAATCAAACTCTGAAAAAGATATGGAATCAAATGAAGACTGTCTGATTTGGAACATTTCACATAGGAGGCTGGACAAAGATGAAATTAATGCACTAAATAAGGGCCTGAGTTTCATTCCCACTACACATAGTCAACTTACAGATGTGTTAACTGATGTTAAATTGTTTACTAGAAATGTTATGGTGAGATACCAATATGGAAACAGTGAAAGTAGTTGTCATCTGAAGTTTTAGAGACCTAGTGAATATATACTGCAAAATCATCCTTTAGTGGAAGCTTTTTATAATTTAGTTGAAGATGATGTATATAAAAAGTATGGTAAAGATCGGGCAAGACATGCATCTAGGAAGAATAATAAGTACAATCTGAAATATAATGAAAGGAAAGCATTACAAAGATTACAGCAGGATGATACAGTGGTTTTCAGACCAGCCGATAAGGGTGGATCTTTAGTAGTCATGGATAAGATAAAATATCATAAAACCATGACTAATATGCTTAGTAATGACAAATACTATGGTGCCTTAGACAAACAGAGACTAGACAAAATCAAATTTAATATACATGAAACAATAGTTGAATTGGTTAATAGTCACATTATTAATACAGAATTGGCTACATTTTTGGAAGTTGAATATCCAATGATACCAAACATACAAGGAATACCTAAGATACATAAAGATGGTGCAAATCCTCCTATGAGACCTATAGTCTCTGGTAGGGGATGGAGCTCTGAACCTTTTTCACTGTATGTGGAAAAACACATTAGACCTGTAATAGACAGAAATAAATACATACTTAAGGATACAAAGCAATTTTTATCAGACTTATATGAATTTTTCAATCAAATTGAAATGAAACCTAACATGCTGTTTGTATCCTTGGATGTGCAATCCCTGTTTACTATCATACCCAATGCATTAGGAGTTGTTACCATCAAGAAGTACTTAGTCAAGCATAGTGAGTACACAGAACAAAAAATAGATCTTATAAGTATGTTTTTGGAAATTATATTGGAGAATAACGTCTTTGTCTATGATAATAATATATATATTCAACGTGATGGCGTGGCTATGGGCACACCCTGTGACAATAGCTACGCCAACATGTTTTTAGCTATGTGGGAAGAAGAGGACCTTTTAAGAATGCATGGCATCAGGAAAGGATCCAGTTCTATTGACGTTTCGTCTTTGATGTCTTTTTTATATGGGAAGGTGATGTAGAAGAGCTGGAAAGATATATTGTAATTATGAATAACATGACCACATATTTGAGATTTACATCTAATTACTCAGATACTAGAACTGAATATTTAGACGTCTTTGTAGAGAGGGTAATGAATACCTACATTAACACAGGAGTTTATAGGAAAAAATGTTACAGGAACACCCTCCTTCATCGACACAGCATGCACCCTGTATATATATATATATATATATATATATATATATATATATATATATATATATATATATATATATATATATATATATATATATATATATATATATATATATATATTTATTTAATAACATTGTTAAGGGACAAAGCATGAGAATATCATGTCTAAATGCGACAGAAGAAGGATACCAACAAGAAATCAACACCTTTAAACACAGGCTTCTCAAACGTGGCTACAAAGAACTTGAGATTGAAGCAGGGCTACAGAATATTAACCAGTTGAGAGAAAATAGAGCAGCTCTATATTATTCAGCCCAGGTACACTGTCCCAACAAGCAGAAGGATAGTATGTCTCAATTAAAAATACCAATGTATTATACCAGTGATAACAAAGATCTAAAGGAATTATTTAGTAGTCATCGGCGTATCTTTACAATCGATGAGGATCTAAGGAATATAGTTGGGGAAAAACCAAAGATTCAATATAAGAACAAACCCAACCTTAAAAGACTACTGTGTCATCCAGTAGTAAATACTAGTAACCATACTTATACTGGTAGTCATTGTTGTGGCAAGTGCAACTTCTGTGTATGCATTGAAACAGGAGATAGTTTTGTACATCCAGACACAGGACAACATTACAGATGTCACGTGTCTGCAGATTGTGGTACTGACCATGTGGTATATCTGGCTATATGTCAGAGATGTCAATCGTTCTATGTCAGTAAAACCGACAGAGCATTCCGGACTAGAATTAGAGAACACCTATATGCTATTAGGATAGGCCATATCACTAATGCTTTGGCCAAATATACTATGGCACAAGGACAGGAGCACACCTTCTGTTTTATGGTTATAGATTACATCATTCCCATAATGAGAAAGGGTAATATATGAAATAATACAGAAACAAAAGAAATTAATTGGATCATGAGAATGAGGGCAGATAAAGGCAGAGGCCTAAATGAGAGAGCCTCAATTAAACCTGTCTTAAGAGCTAGACCGTTAGTTATAAGATAGCCATCCCATAAAGGAAGGTCAGGATATGAATTTCACTTGTATACTAACTGGTATATATACATGTTAAAATTATTATAAATTTAACCATTTGAAAGTAATACAAAATAGAAAAATGTATATATACATATCACCTGCCCTTTAATTCCACTATGAATGTTCACTGATATATAGTAATGGATATATTAAGTACCATGGCAGATTTAAATGTTTTCATATTATACAAAATTTCCATCATTACTGAGAAAGCTGTGTAAATATAATTTGTAAAATGTGGTCACAAAAACTCTTTTTTTATATGAATGTTCTATGTACACCTAGTAATGTATCAAGTTTGTACCATTGTCTATTTGTACGTATCTATGATATAGGACTTTATAAATAATTTAGACACTACTATATTATTATCTGCCTTTAAACTGTTTTTATCTTAAGGCTGATCCACCTAGTAGATAGGAATGTGTATATTTCCAGTCTTTATGAGTTTCATCTTGAAGGCGTGCATCACTGTATAGCTGCATGTCGCTATACTATTTTGCATTATATTCTGTCCCTAGAAATTGTCTGGCATATTGAGTAATTTAATTAGGATGTTTTTTACATTAAGTACATAAGCCATTCAAAATTAGGACGCCATATAAGGAAGCAGATAGCAGGTTATATGCATATTAAACATAGACATGTTGCATACATACTTACTACATAATTTTTAATTTTTAATGAGAAGGCATTGTAAATACAATTTGTAAGAAAATCTTGTTTTATAAATATTTCATATATGCATCATCTATGTGTCTTTATGGCATTAGACTTCGTAAATAATTCAGGCATTGTTATACAATCATATGCCTCTACATTGCGTTAATTTAAAGCAGTTTTATATATTAGATAGTGATGCACATATTCCCAGTCTTTATGGGTTCCAACTTGAAAGTGCACATTACTATAAAATTGTATAAAGCACTGCATTAAACTAGAGTAGTTTTACATATCAGATAGTGAAGCACATACTTCTTATCTCTATGAATTCTAACTTGAAAGTGCACATCACTATAAAACCATATGTTGTCATATCAGTTTATATTATACTTTGTATTTAGATATTGTTTGCTATATAGAGCATCATTATTAACATATTTTTTATACAAATGACATTAGCTTCTTAAGATCAGGATGCTGTATAAAGGAGCAGATAGTAGGTTATATGCACACTATACATAGATACGCTGCATATAAGTTCTGTAGGCATGTTTTGCACACGCACAATTAGTATAATATACAGAAATTCTTAAGTTTGACTATTTTAAGTATTACTTATGACCTGACTCTATATATATATTACAGTAGTAGGATAGTCAATAAGTATTATAGAAATAAGGTTTCTTTGCAAATAATTCCCATAGCTTTTGAGTGTTTAGTTTTATGTGAAAGAAAGGAATTTTCAGCAATGTTTTTAATTTGAGCGTGTATTTTTAAATGTCTAATTGACTAATGGGCTTTAACATGTGTGATGACTATATAAAGAGGAGTTTTAAAAACTTTTGAATTTTAACAGTCTGATGAAGCTTTATGCGAAAGCGCTTACCTGATGCATGAAAATTAAAATCAGAATTCTTATTTTATACAAACGGAGTATCTCGTATTTTGTATACAGTTTTTATACTGGATCTATTGCTGAGCTGTGGTTGCCTCTTAGCTGGTTTATTTGGACATATTTCACTCTGTGCCTACTCACAGAAAGGCAGTCAGAGGCACCTGCCCAACTTGGCTGAAAAATTGTATAGCTCCTCTTCATTGGAGTGCCATCTATATCTATATCCCTGTCCTCATCTTAATCTGGGCAGTCTGTACCTAACAGGTTTGTAAAACAGTAGTGCTACAGAACAAAGGCAAAGAAATGGGGCTATACTGCAGAAAAAAAAGTATAACCTTCACCTCAAAATCAAAGATATGGGGCAATAGGCCCACAACTTACCCACGTCACTGGAAATTTCCTGCCTTTGGACCATCTTGACCTGCTTGTCTCTGCTCCTTTGGCTCACTATAAAGGCCTGCATGATCAGCTTTACTCACTCCCTTGCTTCCATGATGAAACTTGCAATCCTCTGGTGTTTACTTGCCCACCTAACCAGTGTTGCAGAAGGGAGAGTGATTTTCATTTCTAAACTGACATTTGCAGTATGCTCAAAGCACCATTGTTTTACCTCAAAATCCATGTTAAGGATAAACAAACCCAACTTAACAAATGTACTTGCAAGACACATCAACAAACTGTAGCATGAAATATACCTAAGCTGTAGCAATGACTATATAAACTACATACATTGTGGCAAGGCTACCTGCACTTCACTGTCACTAAGTCATATGTGTTCTAGACCTGTTCATGTGACATTTAAGACATTATGTCTGGGAATGGACATGACAAAGAATGCAAGATCTCATATCTTTAACCACAAAAAGCAAACAAAGCATGAAGTCAGACATACCATATCCCAACAACAAACATTTGTAGAACAAAAAATCCTAATATCCTAGTTTAAAATCTAAATAGCACACTTGAACTGCAAAAGATCCATTATAAAGAAATTATACAAAGGATGCTGTGATACTAGCACGAATGTGCTTAGTTTCCAGTTGTGGAAATACTACTAGGAAAAAATGCCACTGTGAGTAAGGATAAACCAGAGCAGAATGAGGGACAAATCCAGACCTAATCAAGGACACAAGATATTGCTACTATTAGCCTGAGGCACTGACAAAATAAGAGAATGCGAATTAATAAACATTAAGAAGAAGTTTATAACTTTGTCATTATTAAATGACATACACAACATTTTCTCCAAAAGACACAGCATAGCTCTCAACGAATCAGGGGCAAATCTAGAAAAAAATCAGGTGCATTAGAGACACTTAAAATATTAGTGAAACTTGAGACATTGACAAAATAAGAGGAGGTGAATTAATAAATATTTTCTGAAACAAGGTTATAACTTTTAATTCTTGTCTAGTGCACAGCTCAACAAAATTAGCAACACATCCAGAAATAATCAGGGACAGAGACACTTGAGATATTGACAGAATAAGGGAATGTAAACAAGGTTATAATTCATCACCTTATCTGCAAACACCATCAGTTTTAAGAGGATGTAAAGGGGACAGAGCTAACACTGGATTAAACAGCAGGGAATAGGCAATAAACAAATAAAGGAAACCTCATAACTTCATGTCAGATGACACCCAAGTATACTACAAGAACTACAGCTCATAGTTTTAAGGCTGTGCGCAAGAGCAAAATAATGTGGACATTACAAATTTTGGTGACAGCTTCTAGGTTTATGGGTAGTTACCACATATTTGGTGGCATCTTCTAAGTTTAAGGGTAGTTACCAGGATTGCACTAGCCTAGCTCAAATTCCCAGTCCCTCTCTGATCCCTCAGTGCCTCCCTAATTTTCTACCACCTTTTTTTAAAAAAAAAAGCAAAAAGTAAACATTTTCAAAAATATTATTTACAACAGGCAACAAATAACAAAAACACAGCATGATTACTTTGAGTTAACTAAAATCATCATAACACATACTACTGAACTTCTAACTGCCCTTTTCCAACATGTAAGCAACCATCACCATTGCTGGGTGAGAGACCACAAACAATGCACAACATATATTGGGAGCTGTAGCGCTCAAATGAGAATTTTTCTTGTGCAGTTCTAAAAAATATTTCACATTTGTGAACTGGGTTAGTCCAAATGAGTTTGCAAACAAACCCATTTTTCAGGGGAGACCTGAGGGGAAAAGCCCCAGCAAACATAAGTAAAATCTTAAGTGACAATATACAAATATTAAATAATCGCAATACAAAATAATTGTAAAAAAGAAAAGGTTATTAACTATTTGCATTGTATTGATAGCAAGCAACCCATTTTCAGTGGAGACCCAAGGGGAAATAGCCCCAGCAAACATAAGCAAAGATAAACATACAGGATAAAAAATATTAAAAATAACACTCCAAATACAAAATTAATTATAAAGAGAAAAACAAAAGAAAAAATTATGAACATTAAGGGTTGCACTGATAGCAGTGGTCTAAATTTACTACATATGAGAGTAAAAACAAAAAGATAATTGTTGTTCAAAAGAAGGACAATGTATAGATATTGATAGGAAGTAGGGGGAGATACATAGTGTGGAGAATGGGAGGGGGAGAGAAAGAAGGGGGCTATAGTAGGGCTATAGTAGTAGAGTTGAGGGTTTAGGAGGTTAGTTTAAGCAGAAGTTACTAACAGAGAAAGAAAGTTGGGAGATGCAACAGGTTATACAGTAGGACAGACTAAGACTACGTGTGGTCAAGGCAACTGCATAATTTCAAGTTTAGTAGGTGGGATCCCCCATGCTCCAAGATTCTCACTACACCTTTCTAAACATACTGGAAAATATTAAGATACAACCAAACACCCTAATACTGGGTGATTTCAACTACCCTGCCATTAACTGGGAAAACTACTCGTGTACCAACACTTTGCCCAACGGTTCGTGGAATTCATAAATTCCAACGCCCTGGAGCAACTAATCCATAGTCTCAACAGGGGCTCCAATATCCTAGACCTAGTAATTACCAACATGGGAAATCGATGCTCCACACCTATGGTCACCCCCTCGTTGGTCAGGTCTGACCATAAGCTAATCACCCTTAACATCCACATCCCACCCCCACCCCCCAGTAAGTAAACTTCCATAAAAAAACTTCTCTAAAGCCAACTTCATGCTACTCAAGTCAGAAGTGACAAACTTCATGACACCCATGCAGATGGGAACTGAAAGTTCAACTGCTGAATCCTACACTAAGGCACTGTATGAGCACATCCACTCATGCATGAATCGTGCCATCCCAAATAGAACCAATATGCTCTCCTCCAAAAAAAAGGAAGCCAGTCTGGTGGTCCCCTGCCATAAAAAACTTTACAACAAAAGGAAGAAACTGTTGCAGAAAAGAGGAAAATACCAGGATGCAAAAAACTCCCTTACCAGCCTCAGTAAGAACATGAGATCCCTCATAAAATCCTCCAAAGCTAGTTACGAAAAGAAAATTGCCAAAGATTCCAAAGACAACCACAAGACATTCTATAACTATGTGAAGAATGTAAATGGCAATGCTTAGATCTGCTCTGAGCTACAACAGAATGGCATTAAATATACTGATCCCAAGGATATTGCCAATATCCTGGCAGATCAATTCAGTGCCAACTTCACCCCCCTCTCACCCCCTAAATGGCCCATCTCAATACCACAAGATTGTCAAATTCCAGTAATAACGGCCATACAGGTAAAAACGCACTCTCCAAAGCTAAGAATACAGCATCCATGGGACCAGATGACATCCCGGGCTGTGTATTACATGAACTACAAAATGAATTGACACCTCTCCTAAGTGTCATGTTTAATCATAGCCTCACCTCAGGCTTCGTGCCCACTGAGTGGCGCACAGCTACAGTTATCCCACTCCACAAGGGGGGAATCCACCTTGGATCCCAGGAACTACCACCCCATCAGTCTGACAAGCCTGATCTGCAAGGCCATGGAACGTATTATCATGGAACTTATAAACAAAGGCATTGGCAACCTTCAAACACTGGACCCCACCCAGTTTGGGTTTGTGAAGGGCCAATCTTGTCTTCTGAACCTGATTGACTTCTTCAAATCAGTCTCTAGAGCCATGGACGAGGGTAAGACAGTCCACACAGCCTATCTGGACCTTGTCAAGGCCTTTGACACCATCCCCCACTCTGGAATCATAGATAGACTTACTAAGCTGGGCATTAATCCCTACATCACTTGATGGGTTGCCAACTGGCTTACTGACAGAACCCACACTGTAAAAGTAGCCGACTCCAAATCCAGCTCCAGACATGTGGCAAGTGGAGTACCTCAGGGTTCAGTCCTGGGACCGTTCTTGTTTGGCATCTACTTCCCTGAAGTACAGGCCAACACTAAGGGACTCTGGCTAACAAAGTTCACAGATGACTGCAAACTGGGAGCCATTATTGAATCCCCAAATTATGTGGATACTCTACAAAAGGGCTTTACAGAAACAGATGCTTGATGCCAGAGCCATGGGCTCAAGCTCAATGCCAAGAAATATATAGTTATCCCCTTTGGGAAAAAACATGTACCCATGAATTACCACATAGGTGGCAGTACACTAAACACTGAAAGTGTTATAAGAGACTTAGGGATACAGGTGGACAGTGGTCTCATCTTCAATAACCACATCGCCACAACAGTCAGGAAAGCCTTCTGTGTGGCACACCTCATCACTAAAGGCTTTTCAACCAGAAAAAGGGAGGTTATTGTCCCACTGTACTCATTCCTCATTAGACCCATTATAGAATACAATGTCCTGTTTGGTATGTACCTCTCAAAACATCTGCAACAACTGGAAAGGCCGCAGAAATACCTCACTAAAAGAATCACAGGCCTAAAGCAGATGACCAATGCTGACCGCCTTAAAAAACTCCAGCTATACTCTGCCGCATATCGTCCACTCAGAGGTGATCTCTGCTTAACATACAAGGCCATGTCAAACCCAGAGCTGTTGGACATGCTACACTTAAAAAAATCCCAATCCCTCAGAGCCACACACTCCAGGGATCTAAACCTTGTCATCACAATAAACAAAACATGCTGGAGGGCTATGTTCCTGACCCAGAGACTCCCCAGACTCTGGAATAGACTGCCCATACATGTCAAGCAGAGCGCCTCTTTGGCCCTCTTCAAAAGGAACCTTGATGATTGGATGGGAGAAAGGAAATTCACCCTGGGGATCATGTCAGTCACCCTGCTAGACAGGGGTCCAGGGAAGTAAATAGTGTGGGAAGAAATAGCCAGGGAATTGTTATGGCTAGGCTTGTATAGGCCCTAGGGCCGATAGCCTAGTACCAACCTATGAACCTATGAATGAACCTATGGATGTAAAGTCCTTTTTAAAACAGGGAAAGGAAAGGTTGGATCTAATATGGAGAGGGAGTTTGTTCCAATTTAGTGAGACAGAGTGTTTGTAAAGTAGTTTGTCAGTATTCCTTTTGGGTTTATAAACTGTGAGCAGATGCTGATCAGCAGTCCAGAGAGGCCGGGGGGGAGAGTAACATGGGAGGCGAGAGCAGGGCAGGCAGAGGGGTTGTTGAGTATGGAAAAGGTAGTGTGGAGTTGTGATTGTAGGAGAAGGTGCGGAAATTCCAGCCACTGAAGTTTGTTTAGTGAGAGGCAGTGATGTGAAGAGAGTGGTAGGTTTAAAATAAATCTGTCAATTTTGTTGTATGTTTGTTCCAGTTTCTGTATTGAGGTAGTTTGGATATTGGTAAGGATGGGGGAAGCATATAGCAGACTGGGTAAGAGAAATGCCTGCACAAGAGTGCATTTAGTGGCAGTAGTGAGGAATTTTTTGTTCCTATAAAGTAGTCCAAGTTTTTGGTGGTTTTTTTGATGGCCTGTTGTATGTGCAAGTCAAATTTTAGTTGGTCATCAAATATTACCCCAAGGAGTTTGGTGTGTAAGGTAGGGGAGATAGTGGTGCCATCTACGGAGGAAAGAGAACAGTTGGATTTAAGGTGAGAGAGTGTCTGAGGTAGGAAGAGAAGGAGTTGAGTTTTCTTAGGGTTAAGGATTAGTTGATTGTTTCTGAGCCCGCTTTCAACAGAGATAAAGGAATTCTGTGTTAGTGTGTGTAGTTTAGAGATAGTATTGGAGATAGATAAGAGAGCAGAGTCATCTGTGTATTGTATTACAGATGAGAGACTGCAGGATGAATGTAGGTTGTTGGTAAAAATGTTGAAAAGGAGCGGTCCAAGTATGGAGCCTTGGGGTAGTCCTGTTTGAACAGCAAGGAAGGGTGAGAAAGCCTGCTGCCATCTAACAGCTTGTTTTCTGCCAGTAAGGTAGGACTGGAACCAGCCAAGAGTAAAAGGTGAGAGGTTTAGGTCTGAGAGTTTGTTAAGAAGGATGGGATGAGCCACAGTGTCGAAGGCTTTGTCCCTAGCTTCAGCAACCTTTTGAGTAAAGGATAGTAAGGCAGTCAAGGTACTGTGTTTAGGGTGGAAACCATGTTGCGTGGGGGTGAGGAGATTTAGATTTTCATGAATGAGATAGGACAGTAGTTGAGTATGTATACATTTTTCAAGGATCTTAGAGAGCGGTGAGAGAATAGTGATTGGTCTATAGTTAGGGGGCTCAACAGAGTTGCCACCTTTGTGCATAGGTGTGGTATAGAAGGATTTCTATATTCCCAGTACAGTAGATTCCATAAACATGCACACAAAACTTAGACTCAAAATGAAGTCCTACTGCATAACAAAACTGGATACCTTTAACAACTACTTGTGAAATGCCTTTCATACAAATAACTAGCATGCATGAATACTGCAACAACTACATACATATTCTGAAGAAGAAGAGAAATTAGTAGCCAAAGAACCATCAGGAGGATAATTTGCTAATATATTATTACATCCATGTGGTGCAAATACCTGACAAGACAAATAAAAACAAAAGCATAAGATTGTTTTCTTGTTTTACAATATATGCCCACAGTAGCAGTGCAATAAACATGCAGAGCATGTCTAGCCTGACAAGCAAAATAAAAATGCTCTACCTCTCAACCTGTTAGGAAGAAATTGCACAAATTCTGATATAGTCCGAGGACAAAGGCCCAAAAATAGGCATATATTTTAAATATTGGTCTTATAAGCTTGGAAAGCTGTTAGGCCAGGATTTTTATAATAGCATGCATTTTCTGAAGGATGTAAAGTCTGAAACTCAAATGCCTGCCATTATCTTGTGACTTTAATCCTCAGATCATGATTTGTCAGAAAACCATATATTTTATGAGAAACAAACCAAAAATATGGACATTCTGCAAAAATATGGATGAGAAATGCAGCAAATCCGGGACAAATCCAGAAATAATCAGAACACAACAGACAATTACAATTACTATTAATGATTTCCACGGTGGTGCAGCGGTAGCATTGTTGCCTCACAGCAAGAGGTTCTCCCATTCGATTCTCAGCTAGTGTGCGGGGAGTGCCTACTGTGCGGAGTCTGCATGTCCTCCCCACGGGTCGAGTGGTGTTCCGAAAGACATGCATGAATGGGCGTCCCTTTGTTAAAGGTTGGACATTGAGCTGGCAACTCGGCACCGTGAAAATCTACTGCCAATCATTAGCGGACCGGAGTTCCGATGTGGCGACCCCTAACTGGGAAAAGCCGAAAGACAAAAACATTAACTTGAGACACGTACTGCTCAGTCTGTTAGGACAATAAATCTGGACAAAGCCTAATATAATTGGGGGCAAAGGTCAAAAAAAGGGATACATTTTAAGTAATGTGACAAATCAGGTACAAAGCCAGGAATAATCAGAACAGGACAGAGACATTACAATGTACATTTTAAGTCACTTACCTCTGGCCAGTACAGGAAAGCAGCTGCTGCTCAGTCCACAACAAAATTCAGGAACAAATAATCCAAACCAAGGAACTAAGGAAATGCAATCAGCAGCCTAGCCCAGCAACACCACCATCCAACAAAAACAAGTCTGGTGATCTCTGTCCCTGACTCCCTGAAGCACTGCAGACTCCCGTTCGGTGCTGCCTCGTCCTTCAGTTGCACTTACACCACTCTCAGACTGAATTGAATCATTCCCGGCTTCATCTAAGACTGACACAATGACCCATGGGGCAAATATTCTCCTTAAACTCGCGCTAGTCCAAGGTAATCTTTCTTCCCCCTGAAGGCCTTTTTGAAGGCATTGCACTGGCACAAAAACAATTACCGGTATGCGACTGGTCAAGTATTGGAAGTTCTCATTGGTTCCCTTCACCTTAGGAACAGTTACTTGATTCGCTTGTAAACAGTGATGGCAGTTGGCTGCAATTGCTGCATATGAACCAATCAAAAACTGTGTAGCAGAGCCAATGCTGTTCAATGTGGAGCAGCAGAGCAGTGGGCTCGCTTATGTTCAAATGCGGAGCGTTCTGAACAATTCAGAGCACTTTGCCACTTAGCACCCAAGAGGTTGCAGACCTTCATAGCACTTTTAAAAGTATACAATATTAACCAAAGAATTGCTCAGACATATAACAGGATTTACCAGATTTACTGCCCCTGCCTTTAAATAGCTGATGTTAATGGAACATTATGGACTACAGATATGTTAATAGGAATACAATCAATAAGCAAGTTATTCACAATTATGCTCAAAATATATGCTAATATCAGTAAGTTTAATATGCTTCTATAAATAAATGTTATATATTAAAGCAATATATCAGTTTCCAATATATATGTCCCCTCTCTGGATTTGCATGCACAAAATGCAAAAATGTAGACATTATGGCATGTTTCCTTACAATCTGAGTTGTCAGCCAGCACATGCTCTTCTTAAACAATCAGATGCTGCTCAACAAACCCTGTTAATAGAAATTTGATGTTATCAGAGCATTACAAATTATGTATTCATAGAAATTCAAAGGCTAACTTAGTGAGTCATTACCATGCACAACATAATATAAACATTAATATAAAGTACTGGAATATGGTTCTTCCAAAAAATGCTATGTGAAGTTAACTAAGGTGACAGGTACAGGTATATGTTTCCCCCAATGTGGATGGAAACCCACAGCATGCCAAAATTTAGACATGCTAGCTAGTTGTTTTACAGGCCAAGCTAACTTTCAGCAAGAGTTGTTAGAGGCGTTTATTAGAAGTTCTGTGGAGAACAGATGAATATGGAAAATGCAAACAGTTATTGGATGGTTTATTGTAAAGAAATAACAGCTATCAACACATAACTGAAAACATATGTGCAAGCAGTTGGATAGGCATTACTTTTTAAATTAAATAAATGTGTCAGTGTAATTTTTTTAGGCAGAATGTTGTAATGACATTATATACACATTGTATTCCAACATGTAATGGTACAGTAGTAGGTGATACTGGGGATTATAACTGAAAATTATGAAGTGCGCAGTCATCCGTGGCCTAGGTACTATAGGTGTCTGATGCACGAGGATAGTGGCTATGTGCAATTATATAGTTAGATGTTGTAAAACATATGCACATCTATTAAGACATAATTAGGAATATTATACACATTATTAAATAAATTAACAGCATGGGAATCAAACTCATAGTTAACAGGACAGTATTTACCAAGTTCAATTAATTATCCCCATGAGCTAATTGTTGCAGCAGCTAATACATGGTTATAAAAACATCTATCTGATATATATGGAAGACAGAAATGTCTGCAAAATCCATAGCAATGCTCAGGTGTGTATAGATTATTGATACTTATTGTAGGGCTCTACAGGCTGCCTCCACACCTCAGTGACCCTCTGAAGAAGCTCCTCTGTGTCCCTCTGATGCAGGTCATCATAATGGTGATGAACCTGCACTCCAGTGTGGTAGATCACCATCCTCCGTCGATGTTCCCTTGCAATCCAGATCCACACATTGATCATAGCGATACTCATAGTTCCTGGGTCTAGCGCTTATCCTTTGCTCTAATCTGGCATACACAATCAGCATCTGTCAGTCCAGTTAGTTGCATGAACATGTCTTAGCCTCCTCGAAGTAGCCATCAAAATCCTCAAGTTGAAGAAGTCTGGAAAATACAAACACAGAGAAATGCTCATTGAGGTAACACTCAGTTCACAGTTAGCAACGGTCTGATCAGTAAATGTGTCAAAATCAGTATTTGAAAGTAGCACTGATGTCATATTATCAGATCACTGGAAGATAATGGGCACATGCGTCACATGGTACTGTTTATCGATACGTATTGGGTGTTTCCACAGTACGCCCGGGTGTTTCGGCACATGAAACCAACTTACATGGATGTGTGCAAATGGGATTCCAAAAACTTGAATTTTAATGACCCTCATTAATTATGTATGGCACAAATGGTACTTAAAGGTGGGTGCACACAAGATGCACTTTAAATCTGTCATTCGAGGTACTTTGGCAATTGGTAGCAGTTCTGTTTTGGTGATTAGTAAATATCTCAAAGTTAGTCATTTCAAAAAGTTCATAGGTTCATAGGTTCATACTAGGCTATCTGCCCTAAGGCATTTATAAGCCTAGCCAGAGTGTGTATGGCTTTTGCCACCTATTTTAAATTAATTTTGCTATGCCCTTTTTCGAGGTTAGTATACTGTGCCTCTGTCTAACAGTGACACAGAAGTGATACCCGGGGTAAACCTACTATCTCCCATCCACTCATCAAGATTCCTCTTGAAGAGAGTCAATGAGGGACTCTGCCTAACCTGGACTGGGATTTTATTCCAGAGTGAAGGGAGCCTCTGGGTTATGAATCTGTCCTTCCAGTATGTCCTATTTATTTCAGTGCTGAGGTTCAAGTCCCTCGAGCGCGTAGCTCGATGGGATTTGGATTTTCTGAGGTGCAGCATGTCCATTAATTCTGGGTTGGACATGGCTTTATACGTCAGGCACAGTTCGCCTCTGAGCAGGCGGTATGCCACTGAGTAGAGCTGGAGTTTCTTTAACCGGGCAGCATACGGCATCTGTTTGACCCCCTTGATCCTCTTGGTGAGGTACTTTTGGGGTCTTTCCAGTTGCTGCAGGTGTCTGGTAAGGTACATCCCAAAAGGGGCATTGTACTCAATTATGGGCCTCAAAATTTGTCCTCAAAATATTATCTTTAACAGAAGTTGTTATAAGTTACTGGAGTGATACTGTCTTGAACTTTATGCATACAGATGTTGTTCTTCTTAATGGTTTATTTCAGTCCCATATGCTGTTGTATAGACATACTTCCATTGCAAATGTTAACAGTGTATAAAGGTTGATTTACGGACCATCCACAATTCTTACTGGTAATTCCTGTGGTTTAACTAAGGAAACTTCTGGATTCTGGCACTATCTGCATCTAATATGTGATGATGATATTATGGATATTTCTTAGTTCATGATTCCTAACAAAACTGTTAAAAAATTGTGCTGTTGCTGTTATGGATATGCCTTCAATGATGCTTTTTAACAAAAGTATTATCAGTACTGGCTCAATATACTAAGGAGTCATACTGTCTGTGGCCTGGTTATGCATCCTGACGTTTGCCAAAGCTTTCCCTAAGTTCTTCAAATTCTCAAATTGTTACTTGTACCATTTCAATTTGACATGCAAGCAGACTCATGTGGCATGATGCTGTTGTCTTTGGATGTCCATGCAATATATATTTATTGTCAGGGGCTATAATTCAACTCATGAACTGTAAAGATATTACAAGTCATTTTTATTTTACCAATGTATTCATGAAGGCATTGTTTTTACTTGTAATATGTAAAATTAGAATTTATCAAATACAGTGTTATACAGACCTTTTTATTGCACAGGAATGCATAATGTTTATGTTGACCTATGCTGTTCACAGAATGAAATGCATAATTTTCAAACATGAATACAATCATGTGCATATCACCATCTTTAAGATGGCCAACCATCCTAGGGGTGACAACTCCACCCCAGAAAATGACATCATAAATGATGTTCTCCACCAACATGGAAGGAGACTCCTAGGCTGTTCAGGTGATACTCTTTGGAGGAATGAAATTTGGATGGCCTCATTAACAAGATCAATGTAGTTGGAGGCCACAACTGATTCTGTGAAGCCTGTAGATGGCATTGCTTGGACATGATCCTTCGTGCAGTCAACAGAGTGACACATTATGATAGATCGAGGGATGCTTCTTGTGGTGGACCACCACTGACCCCGATAGCATCACAATATTTCTGGCCTCACTGCTTACAGCAAGAGGGAAGCGATGCATCCCTGATGGTGGGATTGAAGCTGAAGTTCTATGATGAGCACTTATGTCTTTCTTTGCACTACATGGCTGTGCATTGACACAATCACTGCATACTGATGTAGCATGCATATTCATATACTGCTGTTTTTGATTTACAGCAGCAGAGTTGAGCAGTGCACACATATCCACACAAGGTGAGGATGATGAACGTAAGTCTAATGATATGTATTGATACAACTGAAGCACAGAAGAGCAGTTCAAACAACAATTGTAATGCTGTTTGCATTAATATTACCAGGTCCATCTACTTCAGCACTAAATCAGGGATTGGCAGGCAGGTGAGTGCCTCTATCCTGTTACTGTGAACACTACCTTGTTAGTGCCTCAACCTCATTTCATGGCACTGCTATTTACTATGACCTTAATAACTACCTTCCCTTTGCCATCGTATCCCACCATCCAAACTGTTAGAAAAAAATATACATAAACAGCTACTTAATCATACTTTACAAAACAATTTACTTACCCCCACCCAACATGGTTTTAGACCATCACATAGTACAACTACTGCATTAAGCTCCTTCACTGATACAGCCAACAAAGGTAGAGATGCCAGACTTCTAACTTCTGTAATACTTCTTGATCTATCCAAGGTCTTCGATACTGTTTCCCACCCAAAACTACTACAAAAAAATTCTCTACCCTTGGTCTTTCCCCTACATCTCAACAATGGTTTAACAGCTACTTAACAAACAGACAACAGTGCGTAAAATAGCAGGGAAGTCTCTCCCACTATTTACCAAATAACACAGGAGTTCCCCAGGGGTCCATTCTTGAACCACCACTCTTCAATATCTTCATTAACAGCCTTCACACCACCTCCCAGCAAAGCTCCCTAATCCAGTACACCAACAACTTTACCATCATCTCCTCCTCCAACAACATAAAACAACTTCTATATCTTAACCAATCTGCCTTCTCTTCCACTGAAACCTGGCTAAATAATGCACAGCTCCTGCTGAACCCCAACAAAACCAAACTCATCCTCTTCACACCCAAAAATATCTCAGCCGATTTCAAGACCTCACTAAACAATACTCAAATAGAAGTTGTTAATCAAGCCAAATTACTAGGAGTAACCATAGACAATAAACTTTCCTTTGACCTACATATCCATACTGCAAAAAAAAAAAAAAAAAAAAAAAAAACTCACTGCAAACTACAAATGCTCTACCGCCACAAAAACTTCATGAATACAACTACCAAAACCACTCTAGCCACTACTTATCGCTCAGCTTTCTACTTTACAGTGCTCCCATTCTAACCTATATCCAGACTACCCTAAAAAACAATCTTGAATCCTGTTATAATAAAATTGTTAAATTTGCTATAAATGCATCTCATAACTAATACCACTGCACAGTTCTCGGTACCCTCAACTGGCTCAAACTTCCATATATCTTAGACTCCTTACAACTACACATGGCAGATAAAGTCATATCAACCCAATAACTGCCCTGCTCTAAATTCACTCCTCCAAACCTATACTCCCACCAGGGCTCTCCAGTCTGAAAATAAACAACTAGTAACAGACCAAACAATAAAGCTGGACAGTGTCTGCATTCCTACATTGTAGCAAAACTTTGGAATGCTCTACTAGCAAACATCAGAGCAATAACTGACCACAAGAGTTTCAAATTCACACTAAAAATCACCTTCTAGAAACAAATACTTGCACCTGTTACAGTACTGCTTAGCAACCCCTTTACACCCTTTACCCTTCCTTTTTACTCTACCATTCTTTTCCCCTCCACCCTCCACAACCTTTCCCCTCTCTCCTTTACTTTCTCATAACTTCACCCTCCCTTTCCCTTCTATTTATCCCCCCACCTAGAAACCTTTCTCCCTAAAAAACTGTAAATGAAGATTAACAGTATTGTAAATGAAAAATAACAATATTAGCTTATACTGCTGTTTTATTGTCTCCTACGTCTACTATGCCTTTCATGCAAATGTATAACAATTGCTTGACTTGTAACTTCTTGTAATTCTACATTTCCAATCTGTGTCTTTACTGCTGTGGAGCTTTTCTTCCCAGGCCTTTGCTGAAAATGGGTTCCTGACCAAGTCAGACTTTCTTGGTTAACAAATGTCAAATAAATAAATACTTTCATATTGTTGTTTCCCTACCATTTAACATTACGGGTACATCCAGTGGAGGGGCAAACCATGCATTTTCAAGTGCAGACAGACCAGGTATGTTACAGCAAAATTGTTATAGCTTTCAACAATATGTAGCAAATGTGATACCTGACATTTATGTCAATATTTGCCAATACAGGCCCATGTGGTATACAGTTGCAATATCCATTATGTGAGTATTTTCAGCCCATGTTACTGCATTGTATATGTTATACTGTCAGTATTTTTTTTTGCTAAATACATTACTTTCCCATTGCAGGATCCACACTACACTCTGCAACCTCTTGACAGCAGGAGTCTGTCAGAGGTATGGTATTAATACTGTGTCCTTCTTACCATTCCTAGGTTAGTCTACATCAATGTCCCCAAGTGCACATATGAGTGGTATGTCACACATTCTGTATGTTTTAACTCTGTTCACCTGGTTAATGGTGTAAATGATGTAATCACTAATGCTGCTTTTTTTCCTCTAAACTAGTTGAAGTCCATCCCTGTTCAACACCACCATCTTCCCATGATCCCATGAGTTGTTGCCAGGTATGTTTTCTTTTATTCATCACATATGCCATATATGTTAGCTACGTAAACAAATTATATACTTCATGTATGTAGAATACGTAAAACATACATATAGTAGACAGCATTTAAAGTAATTTTTATTTGTAACATTGCAGTGAGATACATGCCATATGTCTTTGATGATATCCATCGTGATGTAGGCATATTGTACTTTCTCTGCATTTCATTGTCTGGAAAACAGACTCAGCTCTTTCTTGGTGTCAGTGCTTCTCTAATCTACTAATCCTTTTTCACTGTTTCCCCCTCCTTGGAGTCCCAATATGTGTACATTTTCTCTTAAGAGACTTTCTACTATTTTTTTTTTGTTCTAGCCCTTTAAATATCTTGTATTATCCTTCCCACTCACTATACTCTTTCCTTGTAGGCATACATGTTTACTTTCATCTCCTACTAGTCCAGACGTGTCCAACCTGCGGCCCCCAACCTCTAACTGCAACATCGATGTACGCATGCCCCAAAACACTGTTTTTGTTTTGTGTTTTTTATACCCGTGACCTCTATCTGTCGGTGTGTGCATGCGCCAAAGCACCCTTCTAGCTTTGATTTTTTTGCGCCAAAGAAGGCGCTGTGTGTTCCCGCCATTATTTCATGCCAAATAATCAGTGTGTGTGTGTTCTCACTGAAGAGGGATTCGTGTATAGATCTGCTGCCATTGCCTTTGAAAGGGGCAGCACTTAACCTGTGTTAATAAGTAAGTACGGAGAGAGTGAGTGAGTACATGCATGAAAACAGAATGTTTGTGTATGTGAAAGTAGAAGTGTGTGTATATGTGTGCATGACAGAGAGACAAAGACAGACACATGCACAAAGAGGCTAATGATGATCAATCTACCTACGGAACACAAATAAGGTAGCTCACAAATATATCGTACATTAAAAGTACACTTTCATTAAATTGTGGCTTTCCTGACAGAGCGAGTGCTGTTTTGAATATGAAATCATACCTCTCAATTGTATGGATTTTCACTTCATCTTCCAATTTGTGTCTTTTGCTTAGGAAATAAAAGTAGTCATCCAAGGTAATGCAGTGCCAGGGAATAAGAATGAGACAGCAGCCTAGGTTTAATGGGTCAGTAGTGGATTGACTTTGTGGGGCTGTAGCATATAAAGTTGAATTGTTTTTTCTGACAAACAAAAAAGCATCCAGTACTGTTTTGTCATTGGTGGGTTCTAAGCAGTGGCAGATTGGACAACAATAAGTATAGCTCTGGTGGATCATCAATACTGGCAAATGGCACAATGTCAGTTTTTAAATGTTGTGGGTTTTAGTCTGTATGTGTGTGTTGGGAGGGCTGCAACAGTCGATGATTATTAAAGACAGGGACTTACGGACTGTGGAGAACATGTTTCTTTGTTTCAAAACTGATACTTAGGTACTAGGCATGCCAAAAGTAGATTTTTTAAGAAATACCTTCTTGCCATTTGCAGTGGATGGATATTTATATTTAATGGACAATGCTAGCAGTATGAGTGTGGTCCTGCAGGGATCTTGAGGATGCTAAGTCTACCACTGCCAATGTCTTGTAAAGTGACCTGGAAATGGATATTGGGATGTTACGGAAAAAATACATTAAGTGGGCTTAGAAATACAGTTTAATTAAACAAAGTGTACTTGCAATTTGCAGGCCATAATTTCATTTATATCAGGTAGTCCAGATCCTGGTAGATTGTATCCCATTAGACTTAATTAGGGAGAGCTGTCATTCCTGGGAAATAAGCAGCCCTAGTTTCAGTGAAAGCTCTGTGGTTATTTGCAGGTAGGAAGTTGCAGGATGTTGATGCAATGTGTTTTATTTATTATTTGTCATTTCAAAGCACGGTTTTCTTTGTTGCAAAAGAAGGCAAGATTGAATGAGCCATATAATGCTTAACTGACAATGAGGGGCTAGAAAGATTATAAGTTCATAGGTTGATACTAGGCTATCGGCCTTAAGGCCTATACAAGCCTAGCCATAACAATTCCCTGGCTATTTCTTCCCACAATATTTACTTCCCTATAGTGATGTATAATGTTTCCAGCTACAGTTATTTCAATGGTGTCTGTGATTCATAACTATTTTTGGGCCTGTGTCCCACTTTTATTTTTCTCTTTCTCCAGATTTATTGCTCTAATGTTGAGAGGTATGGTTCCATGCTAAATCAGAAGGTTGTATTTACCTTGGAAGACTTTTCAGCATAATTACGAGAAACAGAGCCTTTTTAATATCTTTGCTTATTTCCAATATAAACTGCCATGTAACCTTGCAAATAACCTTATTAAGTTACTTTAATTCTTTTGTAATTGACAAGTATGCTTCATTGGTTCAGACGCAAGCATAAAGTGCTAATGTGACAGCTCAGTAAACTGTCAGTCAGTGAATAACTTCTGCACAAATTAAAATGTCTGAATGTCAAATGGCTTTAGATTGGAGTTATATGTTTACTCCAGTATATAGTATGATCTTAGAGAGTTTATGGACTTTTTACTGATTTACTTTTTTCTGAGCAGTTGTTTGCTAATTTATGGTGGTGGGAAATTGGATGGATGAGTCCATCTCTAGTATGATTTTTTTTCAGCTATTTTGACTTCCAGGCAATTTCATTCAGTGAGTATGTGTCATGTGATTACCGAGGTTGCCTATTTTAGAAGTAGGGGCAACTTTTGTGAGTGCGTGAATGTGTGAAAGAGAGAGAGATTTAATATGTATACTGAATATATTTTTGCAAATGGAATTCTTAGTTAAATAGGCCCCTCTTCTTGGGCAAGTAGACTTGAGTAACCAATATTAGATCTTAGCCATCCAGCTAGGAAAGTTTAGTATGTGGATTTTCCATCCGGTCTGATGAAAGCTATGCTACGTACTCAAGGAATATATTTATGTATATCCATCTAGTTGTTGTATTGCTGAACTACTTTGTTTGATAATGAGAGGAGCTTTTTACAGAAGCTGGTTTTTGTGTCAAGAACCTGTCCAAACAGAGCTGCTTGTTTATGTTGCAGTGAAGGCTGTGGTCTTTGTAGTGAGCATTTTAAGTATAACCAGTATTTCTGAGGTGGAGGAAGTCCAGGCAGGATCTTTATTAGCCTGGAAAGCAAGGTAGCGATGAAATTTATAGGGGCCAGTGAGAGACAGAGGAAAGCAAGAAACTTTTTAATGTGTTTGGATAACTAAGTGAACTTAGTCCTTTGACCTTTTTTTGTCAGAAATGGTTGTAGTCTTTCTATTGGCAGGGTGTTTTGCTGAGGCACATGCCAAAAGGGGCTTTGCACTCAGTAATGGCTCTTATAAAGGAAGACTACAGGGATGTTATGACCTCCTTGTCCCTGGATGAGGTACCCTTACTAATGAGGTGGGCCATGTAAAAAGCTTTCCGTACAACGGAGACAACATGGTGGTCAAAATGTAGTTTCTATCCTCCTGGGTGTACTTCATGACTGATTACGTGCTTACAACATTGTTACTACTAATCCTGTCTTTCAGCTTTTCCCGGTTAGGGGTCACCACAGCGGATCACCGGTCCGCTTATGATTGGCAGTGAATTTTTATGGTGTCGAGGTGCCAACCTGGCACCCAACCTTCAAGGAAGGCACACCCACACACGGTCACACCTACCTGCATGTCTTTTAGATTCACTCAATTAAGGGGAGGACATGCAGACTCCACACACAAGGCACTCCAGCCGAGAATCAAACAGGAGAACCTCTTGCTGTGAGGCAACAACGTTAACCGCTGCACCACCGCGGCCTACAACATTGTTATTAATGTGATAATTTGTGGGGACATCACTCTCACCAAAGGGGATGATGATGCATTTTTGGCATTTAGCTTGAGGCCATGTTTCTGGCACCAGTCATTTGTTTGGGTGAGACCCTCTTCTAGCTTATTTAGAATTGTTTCATTAAGTCAGTAATGTGAATTCTTTACTTTATTGCAAATTTATTGGCTTATTTTTGTGGATTATAGTATTGTAGGACTGCAAATGTTGACATTTTATGTAGATGGACTGCTGGAGTTTTTTTCCCAGTGAGAAATCCTAGTGCTGTAGTGAATATGTTTATTTGTTAAAAGAAATATATATAGACATATATATATATATATATATATATATATATATATATATATATATATTAACTAAGATGTTAGAGTTAACTGTTAGATTAGAGAATTAGAATTAGAATTTTAAAGCAAATATTAGGCATTTATTCTATTTATTCATTCTTTGAATGCACCTACAGTACAGCCAGGAGGTCGATTTTGGTCACCCGCTGCAGCAAAAGAGTTAACTATATGATATATTTTATATGCTGCCCCAAGACAATTTCTGTTCACTCAATGTGGCCCAGGCAAGCCAAAAGGTTGGACACCCCTGCACTAGTCCCTGTTGTTTTCTTTTCATTGACTGTGACTTACTCTGCCTTTATTTCTTGTTTTCCCCCAGTGCCTCCTCTCCCTCTTTCTCCTCACTTGCACTTGCACCTTTCCCCTCTATCATCCTCGCTTCCTTTAGTTGCATGACTTATTGTCTTCCCCTCTCATCATCTAGTATAAAATCTTGTTCCTCTTTTTCCATTGCTTTCTGCTACTTGTATCGAGACTTTCCCCATTTCATTTATTTCTTCATGTGGTTTTGTGACTATATTTCACCACTTCCATCCTCATCTTTTTGTTCATAGCTTATAGGTTCTTAGGAAAATACTAGACAATCAGTCTGCAGACTATTACATGCCAAGCCAATAGCCAGACAGTGACCAAAGGTGAGAATCAAGTCTTGTACATTTTGTCTATGAGGTAAATACCTTAACCATTACACCAACTGGCCTTCCAAGTCAGAACAAACGCACCTTGTGACTGGAAGGTAAACAACTTAATCATTATGCCATCTCTTAAGCTGTATTCCTCTTTCTTCAACTCTAATAGCAGGGGAAAAAACTCACTGTATTCATTTTTCTTTATTTTTCTCTTCCCTAACTTACTTGTTTTGCACTTATTCCATCCATTCCAGTCTACACTAATTTACATTTCCCATATCATTGTCTTTTAACTTCTCTGTCACCTTTTCTCTTAATTCCCATCCCCTTTTGTCCATTTGTCTCATGTTGCCTTATCTGGTGTCATTCGCACTACGTCCTCATTATGTCATGTGACAACTTTCCATTTAGTTCAATGCACATTTGTTCTGTACTTTATTGCTGTTTTGCATTTAACTGTTCTTGATTCATGTTTTCAGAGCTGCTTCTCTAAATGCTCTTCTCTTGGGCATATGTGTTTATTTTAAATGGAAAATTATCTCCCACCCTATAGTCATGGTTTGTCTTATAAAATACATTCTACTTTTTTAAAAACCCTCTATTGAATTATCACTTGTGATACAGGTAAACTTACATTTATATAAAAGTAAGCATACCATATTAAAAAGTTCACATTTACTAATATTATATATCACATATATTGCTCTATGCAATATAATCAAACCTCATGCCTCCTCCAAATATATTTTCTACATGTACTACTCCCCCAGTTTCCGTTTTGTCTATGTAATTTACTATAATGCACTCTAACTTGTTCCTTTCAGCATATGTGTAATTATTCCCTTATCTTATCATCCATCATATTAGCATTCTTACCTTCTATAAGCTCTTTTCATCTATTAAAATTCAGCGTTTGTGTAAATTAAAATATCGTCCATATATTATTAATAATCCCTTTACTGTTCTTTTTTCAGTCCTCTTTCCCTAAAATATCACCTGTCTTCTTAACTTTTAGTTCAAGTTTCACTTCAGTTGTGCTAGTAAACAAAGCTAATAACCTCCTAAGATGCAAAAATGTTCCTTAAAACATGTTAACCGTCAAAGATGCTGCTCCTGCTGTTGTTTTCCTTTTTCCATACTCTGTAACCCACCTCCTGAGTTTGGTTGTTTTTGTTTTTCCTTTCTCTGTCGCTGCCCTACTAATATGATGTCTCACATTCTTTTATTCTTGGACACCACATCCCTGCATCTATCCTGCATCATTTTATGAAGCATTGGGAATGGCCTGATTGGCTGTCACTCTCTGCTTTCCCCGAAGTGATTGGGTTTTCCTCCTGCTGCACTCTCTCCCATCTGTTGCTAGTTTCCTTGCTGTAGAAATTGTTTATATCTATGTCTCCCATCACCATTTCAGAATCTAGATAAGATTTGGTCCCTGTTGGATAGAAGAACTTAAGAATCGCCACGTATGCCAATTGATTCTTACATCTACAGTCTGGCATAGTCCCACATGTGGCACAAAGGCAATCCTTTTCTGCCTTTTGCCTAAAAAATAGCCCTGATCAATGAACGTCCTCTTATTCTCTTATCTACTACTTTTAGCACTTTCCTTTCACCCATAACTCATTAGGTAATAGTTCCTTTAGCTAAAAGTTCTCTACCTTAATTACAATAGGTCTGGGGTAGTGGGATACAGGAACAAAAAGAACTTTTGAGAAAACCACTTTATGACACAACGACAAAGCTTTCAGGTAAAAACCCTTCTTCAGTGCATAACATACAACTACAAACCACAATTGGTTTATATACAGGTCAAAATCACATGACCAGCAGTCCAATGGTCATATGACAAAAACTTAAAAATATATATACATACATACATATTTTCAAAAAACATTTAAAATAAAGTAATTTAAAATATAAAACTACAATGAACTATTTGTAACCTAATAAGAACAGGTTTTAATGTAACCACATCATTCAAACCGGGGTAATGGTCTGAAGCCAACCTAAGCATCCATTTATACTCTTTAATTTCAAGTATGTTGTTGATGTCCCCACCTCTAGAAGTCATTAAACTGAAACCTGTGCTCCATCCCATGTTCAGCTATATGTTTATATAATGCATTTGTGTCAATAGATCTTCTAATCTCTGACTTATGTTCAATAATTCTATCCTTTAATTTTCTAGTTGTTTTCCCTATATAAAATGAGGGACACTTGACACAAGTAGCCATATAGACCACAGAAGTTGTAACACACAGACTGACCAAAGACTGACTCTAATCCACAAAGTAATGTGAATTCTAATAATCGGAGAACACCTCTGGATACTTTGAGGCAAACTAACTCATCTGAACAGGAACCGGCATTATCCACTATGCTAATTGGTAAACCTGAGGATACGCCTTCTGTGATGACGTCAGCTCTGACTGCGGCTAACACGCGTTCGTGTGTGGAGGAGAACAACGTACAAGATGGGGAATCTGAAAGAACTCAACAACTCACTTTGAACTTTTAACTACATCAAAAAGGAAGAGGGCAATTAACAAAATGGTAACTCCAGCCAAACGAAAAAATGACAGACCTTTAGGACAGGGCAAGCAGAGTCGAAGGTAGTTGAAGGTATTTTAAATTTATCTACCTTTGTCTTGGAAGTGGCTCATTATTCCTTGCTAAAGAAAGGCCTTAGTTATACACCTATGGCTAGTGATGATCTGGTCAACTGATCTTAAACAATTTGTGAGAAATGTCAATCTAAAAGTTTTATTTGGCAATTCATGTGCTATCGAGAATTGTTTGTGTTTACGTAGTACTTTTGTACCTACTAACATACGCTTTTCATGACATTTGTGAAATGGAGCTGAGAAAGATTTATTCTGACTGTCTGACTCTAAGATGCTTTAATTTATCTTTATGGCTTTAAAATCACTTATTAGTTATATCAATATGGTTATTTATGATTTACAGATTAATGGTGACATTGATTTGGATTTATTTCATTTTTACTGTATCTTGTCCGGTCATTCCATGTCTATATGGCCTTCCTAAAATTCATAAATCCATGATGGATCCAGTTACAACCTCATTTATTGAAATGTGAAAATGTTTTAAAAGATACTGCTGATTTTTATTGAAACTCCGACTTTGGTCTAATAATTTAAACAAACATATCTAACAGCACATAAAGTTGAAAATATTTGCTAACCAATAATACTTTTTTGTTTGATGAACAATTGTATTTACAACTTACTGGTGTGGCTATGGGTACTTCAGTGGCGAATACCTATGCTAACTTGGTCTTGCATCAATGGGAGAGAACATATGTTTGTAGTGATAGGAATCCCTTTATTAGGTTTGTTAAATTTTATCAGCGTTTTGTGGATGACTGCTTTATGATATGGAATGGATCCCTAACTCAACTAGATGAATTTTTACAATATTTAAATGAAACAACTGAATTCTTGAAGTTCAAGATGGATGTTTCAGATAACATGATTGTATTTTTGGATGTTAGACTAAGACTTGTAGATGGTTCTATTCATACTAGCATCTATAAAAGGAAGTGTATTCTGGTAGATATTTACATTCTACCAGCAATTTAACAGAGTCAGTAGGTTGAATACTGATGATACTTATTTCAGTATTCACTTGAATTAAATGTATAATGAATTTCTACATAGTGGATATGATGAAAAGTTGTTATCTGATCTGAAAACTAAAGTAATAGCAGATAGAAACACTACACTAAAACCAATCTTTTTAGGTGGAAGTATTGAAAGTGGCATTAATATACAACAAAAGTTAGTGACCAGGTATGTTACTTCCTTTAACATTAAGACACATTTAGTTAGACAAATCATACAAAAATTGGACAATTTATGGATGTTAAGAATGTTTTAGGCGAAAGACCCTATTTCTCTTATAGAAATATGAAGACATTAAAACAAAGACTGTGTTATAAAGATTTCTATTCTTTTTCAAGACCTATTGCTGTTAAACCAGGCACTTATAGGTGTATGAATTGTACCTGTTGTGTGGATATTTTTGGTGTAGGTAGTCACCAGTTTAAACACCCTCTAACGGACAAATTATATTGCTTTAATCTATCAGCAACTACAACTTCTGTGGTCTATATGGCTACTTGTGTCAAGTGTCCCTCATTTTATATAGGGAAAACAACTAGAAAATTAAAGGATAGAATTATTGAACATAAGTCAGAGATTAGAAGATCTATTGACAGAAATGCATTATATAAACATATAGCTGAACATGGGATGGAGCACAGGTTTCAGTTTAGGGTTATTGATACTGTACGTATGACTTCTAGAGGCGGGGACATCAACAACATACTTGAAATTAAAGAGTATGAATGGATGCTTAGGTTGGCTTCAGACCATTACCCAGGTTTGAATGATGTGGTTACATTAAAACCTGTTCTTATTAGATAAATAGTTCATTGTAGTTTTATATTTTAAATTACTTTATTTTAAATGTTTTTTGAAAATATGTATGTATGTATATATATTTTTAAGTTTTTGTCATATGACAATTGGACTGCTGGTCATGTGATTTTGACCTGTATATAAACCAATTGTGGTTTGTAGTTGTATGTTATGCACTGAAGAAGGGTTTTTACCTGAAAGCTTTGTCGTTGTGTCATAAAGTGGTTTTCTCAAAAGTTCTTTTTGTTCCTGTTTGTTTATTCACAGCCTTTTTTTATATATGTAGTGGGATACAGGCCCTGCAGACCTGAAGGTCATGTATGCTCTATCCAGCAGTATTTTTTCTTGAGGTATTGCTATCTATTTACTCAAGTAAGCCACCAAGCATACTGCAATCATTGCCCTCTATGGCCTCCAGGATATTTATAAGACGGAGATTCTCCCACCCTTCTCTGTCCTCAATCTCAGTAAGTTTTCCTCTCATTTCTTTTAGGATTGTCTCCATTTCAGCTAGTCTAATCATCTCTAGTCATCTTTTTCATGGCCTCTATGTCATCTGAGTGAGCAGTTAACACATTTTCTCTTTTTTTCAGTCTCTTGTCAGTCTTGTTGACATAGTTATCAATATGTCAGTTATCTTCAGGACTTTACTATGTACTTTTTTTTTCTTATAGTTCTATTACTGTGACTAGGATTTTCTGTAGCACTACCTGGTGATTGCTAATCCCTGCTTCTCCTCTGTGTTCTGCCAGTGTGAACAGGCTGCCAGATCCTATCCCCGATTTAAGTTTGACTGTCCCTTCCCCAGGTCATACAGGTAATTCCTGCCACCTTCACAGATATTTACAACTGTTAGACAACAGAGGATTCCAAAGTTAAATTTCTTCTTTTTAACCACCTCGAGGAGGAGAACAACATACTACAGCTGCTCAGCTCAGCACCAAACTGAAGACCCAATTACTACATTTTTTCAGGAAGAACAGCTTGTTTAGCCATGTGTTGGGAACCATTTTGAAATTTGTATTAGTTGTTTTGCAAGAAAAGAATAATTGCTACCATTTTATAAGTGTCTGAGTACCATTGTCTCTCCCATAGTTGCTTTCTGTTTCACTTAACTGCTATTCACTATGCAGCCATGCACAGAGCTATACTCTGGGCAGCATCACTGAAGTTGTAGCTGAACAGTGGATACTGATCACATTTTCATTTTTCCTCTTCAATCAGTACTTCCAAACTGACACATTCATCTATTTGACAGTTGGCTCAATTGTGTCCAGGGCAGCATTAGATTACACTTATTTTCTCTCAACCACTCTGATTTGCTTCTAGCTGCACTGAGACCACTTTGTTAGCACCACTGTTACTGTTCTGGTAGTACGCCCGAGCCCTCCCATAGCTTCTTTGTGCACTTAACTGGGTAACACTCAAAGCCTCGGACAGTATGAAGATCCAGCAAACTTGTTCTTCTTCCGCTGCCACTTTGTTAACACTTGGTATCCTAAGGCACTGATAATGATCTCCTACGTAGCACAAAACATTCTGCCTGTGAGAGGTACAAATACCTAGCTAATAAAAAGTCATTCATCACATGACTAACAATACACAGGGAGCATCAAGTAGTCATACTCTCACCTCAACCACTACCATATTCTGAAATAGAATACACAAAAATGTCATTCACTGATGCTGTAAAGAAATACTTGCCAAAGTCTTCTAGAATTTGTAGGAACAGACCTCAGTGGAAGTCCCTCAGTTCATTTACTAAATCACATAACTTTAACTTTAAAGTGTTGGAGGTGATATATAAGAGCTTAAGAGAAGGAGATATTAACAATAAGGTAGAACTGGCAGAATGCAGATGGATCATCAGGCTAGAGGCAGATAAACTGCCTGGCCTCAATAACATGGTAACTATTAAGCCAGTGCTAGCAGCCAAACAAAAACAATACAAATAATAGCAAGAATATTTTTTCATTTTTAGATTTGACATTATAATAATGTTGTTTATAATTAGGGCATTACTCTGGCCTTAATATGTTCCTTTTAATATGTTTTTTATGTATGTGAAAACAAATGATGAGAACATAACATAACCTTTCAGATTCAAAATGAATTGTTTAATTAATTGATTGTTTAATTTTATCGGATGGCTGTGTCATGTGTTTTTTGATATCATGTATAAACGGAAGGTGTTTTAACTATGTTTTAAAATACTGAAGAAGGGTTATACCCAAAAGAATTATTTTGTCAAATAAAGTGAGCGTTTTTCATCTGGTCGTTTTTTTTTTTTTTTATGCTCTTATATTTGTATGTCTGGTGCAATTAACTGCAGTTGATTCGTGTTCTAGTGTAAAAGCCTTTGCTAGCCCTGCAGTGCATTTTTTAAGCAGAATCCATCTAATGGACATCCCAATTTAACAAATTCATCTAAATGGGACCACATTAAGACAGCTCTTCTCAACTCTGACCCAGTAACAAATTATCTGATCTTGAGGGTCTTTTGAATGTGGAACATGTCCATGTATTTGTAGTTAAAAGACTTGGCTTAAATATAAAGAAAGTATTGCACATATACCTAGTTTTTGTGCCGACTATGCCTTCAGGCCTGGTCGAAACTGTTGGTGTCTCCATATTTCTCAGTGACATCAAATATGAATGATACCCAGAGATCGAAGAACTGAGCTCCTAGAACTTCAGTTTACATGTACAGACAAGTGTCCATCTTATAGCATCTAATAGAACCACTTCCATGTACCCAGATGGTCAGGTTTACAAGAAATTTCTATAAGTAAATACTCCTAGTTGACTATAACTATCCCACATAGACTGCAGTACCTATACCTTGTATGCAGGATATACCCAGAAATTTTTGGATCTGATGATCAATCATTCCTTGGATCAAATATTTAGCAAACTCACTGGTCATCACAAATATCGCCTCTACCTGTTTCACTCCCCTAGTTTCTCCTTCACCAGTTATGTCAGACCATAAACTTGTGACATTTACTCTGTGGATCACCATAACTTCAAAAGGGTGGACCTTATACAATTATATGAAGACATCTCTGAATCTGACCATGATATTACCACCATGGACCTTGACACAAGCAGCTAACCTGAACAAGGAGTTTAATATTTCCACTCAGGCAAATGCATGAATTTAACAGTCACAAGTAGAACCAAATACAATGGAAAATTTAAAAATTATTCTTTCCCCCATGTAGTCAACTGACATAAATACATTTTATAACAAGAGAAAAAATCTTTAAACTGTAGAATAAGGCCACTATAATGACCAAGCAAAGCAACTCATGTACAGAGATTAGCTTCTGAAGTGAAGAATAACTACAAATACTTCTTGACTTACGTTACAAAACTAAGAAATGACACTCAACTTTTCCTTAATGGGAGCCACTCACTCTGACCCCAGTGACATCACAAATATAATAGCAAATATGTTCACTGCAAACTTTACCCCTGCAACCCCTATTCAAGTACCACTCATTCTAGAATACCTCACCCTCTTATCATCACTAAGGAACATGTCCTTAAGATGTTATCAAAAATCAAAAACAGTTCCATAGTGGGTCCTTACAATATACCTTGGTGATTATTAAACAATGTCATACATGCTCTGGCAGAGCCTCTTTTTAAATTGCTTAACCTGCGTAGGTACAGGTTATAGTCCAGAATTATGGCACACTGCTAAAGTGATGCCCCTCCCCATGGGTGGCCTTATATGGACCTATGAAATCATAATCCCATCAGCCTTATGACTCTGATCTGTAAAGCTATGAAACATATTTAATTTATTTTGCATTTGTTTACTGGGTAAATGCAACTGGGAGTGATAACCTCTTTTCAGCGGAGGCCCAGGAAGAAAAGCTTCACAAAATTTTGGACAGTTAAGTAGAAGAATGCAATGACAAAAGTGATTACATTGGGAATGATTGTGATATTACAGACTGCAATTTTTTCATTGGACAAAGGTGATTGATCCACTTAGAAGTACACATGAAATATTTGGTCATATTTGCCTTCAAAGAGAACAAACTTGACTACAAAGAGAGCGTGTAATATTCTGTGCAAGCTTACAAAGCTTATTTAAGCCATAGATATACTAATAGACATTATACCTGGACAGATTTCAGTATGATTCACAGAGGTGAGAAATGCATTGGAGCAAGCAGTTACAGGTAGTACTAGAAGTCACTAAAATGTTCAAAAATTATTTTGCTGTAGAAGAATAGGAGATAATAGGAAAATAGGTGTTATTAGGAGAAAAGCAGGTAGTGTTAACAGGTGATGATGATAGAGGTGGTCAGAATAATGAAAAAAGACAGAGGGTGAGTGCAGTGGTTGGAAGGGAGCCACGGGTATTGGAATACAGACTGAGAGAAAGAAGGAAAATAACAGTGGGTGCAGAATCATGCACAGAGAAAGAGCAGTAGCAGGTCTGAGCAGTGTTCGATCCTGGGGGTGCACATCTACAAAGCCAAGATGTTATAGGTTGTTGCCTTAGATGTTGTTGATTTTGAAGCAGTTTATGAGTTGGTGGAATGGCATTCTAGACTTTTGATATGCACTTATAGTATGCAGAGCATCCCCAGCTATATTTTGGGATTTAATTATAGAAAGCAGCATTTTGTGTTTGGAACAGAGAGCTCTGTTTGAAGAGTATAATTGAAGTATTTTTTTATGGTAGAATTTTATCAGGGAAGTCTATTATACTATGAGCAATTATGAGTGAAGTTGGTGGGAGAGTTTGGTTCAGTTTAGGGGCTTAACACCAAATTCAGTGATGGGTTCTAAAGGGGAGATTTGCTGCAAATCTAGCTATTTTATTATACTAATTATAGTTTCATTTTTTTTAATTTATTGCAAGTTTGTGAAAATGGGAGAGGCATCAGTGGGGTTATAAGTAGAGTTTTGCTATTGTTTGTCTGGTTCTGTCTGTCAGGAAAGGCTTTGTTCTATATTGACAGCCAACATTTTGGTCAGTTTTTTGGATAGCTGCTTGGATGTTGAGGTCAAACTTCATAGAGCCATCAATTAGAACTCCTAGAAGTTTTGTATGAGAAACCAAGTCAATTTGTCTGTTATCTCATAAGATGATCTTATAGAGGGTTTTACTTTAGGAGAGTGAGGGTGAATAACAGGGTTTTTGGGGGGGAGAATTATTTAAAAGTTGTGAGTTATCTAGCCATGATTCAGTTGATTTAAAAGGTTTTTGGGTTATTTCCTGTAGTTTATAAAGGGTGGGAGCACAGCAGATGAGTGTAGAGTGTTTTGAATCAGTTTAGCATGTTTGCCAGCATAATGCATGTCATTTATAAATATATTGATCAGGAATGGTCCAGTTATGGACCCCTGTGGTACACCTACATCAAAATGTTGCAGAAATGAAGAATACTCATGTTGCCATGTCACGGCCTGATATTTGTCAGTTAACTTGCTCTCACCAGGACAGGGAAGTAAGAGAAAGCCAAAGGTGGAAAGTTTTAGCAGTAGTTTTTGAAGAGAGACGATGTCAAACACTTTAAACAAATCAGGAAATAGAGAAGAGGCCAGGTTGCCTATATTCTGTTTTTACAACGTCAAAAAAATATAGTAGAGATGTTGTGGTATTCTGATGAGGACAGGGACAATGTTGTGTTGGGGAGAGCAGATTGTTGGAAGTTAAATACAGAAGTAGTTGGGTATGCATTTTTCCGGGTTTGTGGGTATTGGTAGCAGTATTGCAATGGGTCCATAGTTGGAGTAGTTGGTAAAAAGTCCGCCTTTATGTAGGGGTAGAGTATAGGCTTTTTTTTCCAGATGGCAGGGGCATGACATTCTTTAATGCATCTAATTAATAGCATTCAGAGTGGGTAGGACAGGACTTCTGCTGCTCTTTTTAGATATTCTGGTAGGAGATTGTCTGCAGCTAGACTTACTGGTTTTATCTTTAGGAGATACCTTTTATAACAGTGGTAGGGACAGGATTAAGAGAATGTGGGCTGTGCAGAAGCAGGGTTAGGGAAGAAGTTGTATATTAGGGCTGGTGTTAGCTTTGATTAGTGAGGCTACAGTTTGTATGAAGTGAGTACTGAAGCCAGGTGCAATAGTAGTTGGGGAGTCTTCTGGGGAGCTGCACCATGGGTTTAATAAATTTTGGACAAATCTCCAAAATAGTTTTGGATTGCTTTGGTGTGTTTGTTGTAGGTTGCAACAATGGTATTTTTTTATCAGATTTTATGCTACATTTTGTGATATTACTAAGTGAGCTATACTTTTGAAGGTTTTCGAAGGTTCTAAGTGTGTGCCAAGTTTTCCAATCCTAATCTCTGCTCTTTATTACTTGCCTCTTTTCGAGTTGGCCAAGAGGCAGGATTTTGTGCAACTCTTTTTTTTTTTTCTTAAGAGAGTGCATTCATTTAAAATGGTGAAAAAGCCATTATTACATTTTTGGGTGACTTCATCTAGAGGAAGTGTTTTTTAACAGACTCTATTTGTATCATGTTAGGGTGGAGATGAACTTGTCAATATTAAAATTTGATAGCTTGTGCACTACCTCACACCAATTTTGGTTTATGAGTAGCTTGAGAGTCTATTAGTTAAACTTGGTAAGTTGTCACTCAGATTATCATGCAGTGTGTCAGTGCTGGAGATGTTACTGATATCTGTTGTGAGAATCAACATTAGTAATGAAGCCTTTGTGGAGATTATGTTATATCTACTAGGAGCATCAATGAGTTGAGTAAAACAATGGAAATTACTGCTATTAGTGTGAGTTTCAGATATGATTTGGGATGAGCTGGTATTTAGGTCTCCAAGGATGAAGGTTTCATGTGGAATAGCAGAGGATACCCAGGATAATATGTCTTCAGCAGGGGATATACCACTAGGAGGAGGAATATGTAAGGGAAGGGAGGGAGAGGATAGTTAGTCCTGAGGTAAATTTGAGAATACCCTTCCAATTATTTCAGTTTAGGTTGAAGTAAAATATTCAATCACATTGCCTAACCTGAAATGCAAGTTTATTCCAGAGAAAGGTGATGTGTTTGGTGCTGAATTTATCTCTCCATTACATTTTAATTTGCCGAAGAAGGTTTAGGTCTCTGGTGCTTGTGTTAGCTGCACTGTTTGACTTATTAAGATATACAAGGAATATTGGTTGTGTTATGTAGAAGGATTTCATGACTACAGTTGCCAGATGTCCTGGGTATTTATCCTGGGATTTTCTTGAGATTGTAATTCCATATGGGGTGACTAATAGTAGGGCATTTTTCTGGTTTGTATTGTATATTGTGGACCATTGAAACTTCCATTTTATGCATTCTAGTGCTAGACAGTGTGCTTTATTAATGTGGCTGTTAGCAAATTGTGTTGCCTTATTATACGTTTGCTCTAGTTTGTTTAGCTTTTGCCCATCCCTCACCTCCCTGTTTACTCTCCATAAACCCTAATGACAACTCAGATCTGAAACTCAATTCCTTCTAAAAGTGCAAATACCCAGTCTAGCAGTTGGCCAATCTCTCTACTCATGTATTGTTGCTAAAACTTGGAATTCCCTACCCAGCTCTATCACTATTTCCAATCACATATTGTTCAAAAAGTCTCTAAAACAGCATCTCTAAGCCCTATGGCAATGTACATGTGGCTACGACTGCAGACCATCTTCCCCAACCTGATCTCACTAACTTTTGTCTCCCCTCTGCTTAACAGTTATGCAACTATCTCTTGCTGTCTTCACTCTACAGTATCCAAAGCAGATAATATATTGTACTTTGTATATTTTTTATATAATGTATGCTGCCTTTCTTATTCTAGCTAGAAATTTATGCTAAGATCTGTTTTTTTTAAGTGGTTATCTCTCTATGTATGTAAAAAATGTGATTGTATTTAAATTTCTTTTGTATGTGGAGCTTTTCTCCCCAGGCCTCCACTGAAAATGGTCACATTTTGGCCCAGTGGACCATCCCGGTAAACACATGCAAATAAATAAATAATAAATACATAATAGCAAGTTGTCAAATAAGGCATACATGAAGCCTGATAAAAGGATGCTTTGGTAATGCTGACATGCTTGCTGGGAGAGAAACATTATAGTTTGGAGAGCAGTCCTAGTGTTTTGACTGCTTTTTGAATGCACAGATCAAAGTTTAGACTTTAGTTAGCCATTACACTTAATATCTTAATATGAGGTATTACTGAAATGATTGTTTTTGAATTTGACAAAATATTAAAGCTGTTATAGTGTAACTGTTATGCAACAGGACTTAATAATGTTTTTAAACACCTTTATTGTATTGCCACTTATGACATAGGCAAACATACATTTATAGAAAAGAAAACAAACCATAGTACCATCTTAACATTTATACAATCATCAGCAATTCAACATTGCATAAATTGATCAAGTCTTTCCTTCCCTTATATCTCACTCTTTCTCCAAAACATTATTCTGTGTGTATTGTTCCCACAGTTTCCATTTTTATATGTAATTTTATCTTTGTTGCAATATTCACTATTTCAAATAAATTTGGTTTAGACTTTGATTTCCATTTTCTAGTAATTGCTTTTTGGCAGCCAACAGAATTAAACTTAACAAGGCCTTGCTACATCTAGGCAATTCAGATCCTGTATCCCTTTATAAATATAATATTCTGTACGGCTGTTGTTATTCTATCGGCATCCAAACTCCCACTCTCTCCTTATTTCTTGAATTTCCCCCCTAGCTTCATCATCATCCCTTTCCACCTTGAATTATAGATTTCTGCTTGTGTTATGTATATGAGCCTTAACTGTGTACTGCTAAAATATCCCTTCAGATCAGGTAATCCTAATCCACCTTGTTCTATTGAAAGGATCAGCTTATCTCACTTGACCCTTCCCATCTTCACCTCACAGATAAGATCATTTGACTCTTTATTAATTACTGTACACAACTTGTTTTTGCCTCTTATCCCTCGTGTATCCTCCTAATTAATCTTATTATTGTTTCAATGAATGCAAATGCTTCCATTGCCCTATTTATATAATCACAGCTTACTCTGTCTAATGCTTTCTCTGCATCAAGACCCATTAACAACAGCAGTATTTTCTTACATTTATTCCCTCTGGATCATCATTATTCTACTGATGTTGTTAAATGTTTGTCTCCTCTCCATAAAACAATATTGATCCTGATCTGTCAATTTTGGCAATACTTTTGCTGTTCTTTTAGCTGTTATAGACATAAACACTTTATAATCATGGTTTAGTATTGAAATGGGTCAGTATGAAGCTGGATCTGATGGGTATTTACAACTTTAGGTATTACAGCCACCACAGCTTTCTTCCAAGATGTTGGTGCTTCCCCTCCTTTTAAAATACTGCTAAACAAAACCTTCCAGGTCTTTATCACTTTCCTCTCTCCTAGCTTAAAACACAAATACCAACTATTCTTGGAGACTTGCCTGCAGATTCATTATACAGCACCATTTTTATCTCATCTCATCTCATTCTATCTTAGCTGTTAATTGTTGAGCCTCATCTACAGTACATCTAACCTTGGCACAGCTAAGACATCCAGAAATACATGCATTTGTGCTTTTTTTTTGATTTCCACATTTCTCTCTGCTTTTAAAAAAAATCATAAATTTTCAAAGTATCTCTAATACTGCTACAGGACCACTGTATTTTTGTTTCTGTTGCCTAAGTTGTTGTACTAAAAGCTTTTGTACTCTGAAGTTATTATTAAAAAAAAACAGTTACTTAACTGCAGTCTTTCTAAACTCATGTATATTATCCAGATACCCCCTTGTTTTCTTTTTAGCACTCTGCGTTTACACCTCTTCTTGATATGTAATATCCCCCTTATTCTGCATTATTTAACCTTTGTTAGCCCCTCTAAATAATTCTTACTTCTTAACCATATTTCTTTTTCTTTTATTTCTACCCTATTTTTAAATGCCGCTTTCATTTTATCTGACTCACTAGCTATAACCTCTGAAGAAATCTCTATATTCCCTAATAACTCTTGAATAATTTCTACTGCCCTTTCACTACTTTTTTTTCTCTTTTTATAAGGTAGACAGGGAAGCACCAGTGTCTCATTTGTACTTCATTACCCTGCATTTTTATCTTAGTTGTTATTGGCACATGATCTGAAATAGTTATTGGATGTGTTTCAAAGGTTTCAATTAAATGCACATGTTCATGTGAAATATAATTTCTGTCTAGTCTAGCTCAGTGATTGTACCTTGGGGAGTAATGTGTGTGAATTCTCTCTGTCTTCCATACCAAATATTTTCATAAATTTCTGCAGAAATCTACCCTCTTATGTTATATTTTCCATTCTATGTCCCCCAGATACATTCTCACTGCTGCAAATCAAGTTAAAAGCTGATTATTTCTCAAAATTTTTTTCTTAAGCTCCATAATAGCAGTTTTAGGCAGAATATAAGTACATGCTGGCGTAATCCTCCTCCCTCGACTGTAATTCCTTACTACTCCCAATCTACCATGACTATCTTTTTTTCTACTTCTATCACTATTGGAGTTAATTTGGCAATTAATATATGTACTCCCTTTTTCCTTTGTCCCTGATACTCTTCTGAATATCCCTCCTGAAATCCTTTTTTTTATAAAGGTCACATGCTCATTTCTTTTCAAGTGTGTCTCCTGTAGCATTGATATTTCTACTCTGCCTTTCTTAATACAATTCAATATTTTTTTCTTTTTGTCTATACCTGTGAGGCCATTCACTTTACAAAAAGTGTTTAGCGTAGTCATAATGATACAAAGTTATTATTCTCACCTATTATATATGACAGCTTTTTTAAATGTGTATTTCTAGCTTTTGTGTTACATGCACCCACTAATATTTGGCAGGTTGATCTTTTAAATGGTTGTTTTTTTGTCATCTCCATTTGAACATCTGTTGCATTTTTGTTTTAATGAAAACCTTCAAAAAAACACATACCCAGAACAACTCAATAACCTATTAACATAGGCTAAATACACAAAATGATGCACATCTTAAAATAATGAACTTTAACCCTCCTGACAGGAACAATTGTCCCAAATCAACAGCTGCACACACAGGCAAAAACCTAACCTAAAATTAAGGTTATCCATGCCAAAATATAAAATACAACCTGTGCTTTTACTTACACCAATTGCTGTCTGTTCTCATCTTATGTTTATTACCCTCACAGATTTGAAAAACATCTTGCATTGTTTCATAAAACATAAACTTTTAGCATTAAGAAAATGTACACTGCCTGACTTTACATAAAACTATATTATACTCTGTTCTAGTTAATGCATTAATGTATATAGCTACCAGAAATATATATCTCTTATTCACTTTTTTGCTTTGCTTGCCCTTGTAACTTAAAAACACATCCACAGAACAACCCAATAACCTATTAACATAGGCTAAATACACAAAATGATGCACATTTTGAAATAATGAACTTTAACTCTCCTGATAGGAACAATTGTCCCAAATCAACAGTTGTACACAGAGGCAAAAACCTAACCTAAAAGTAAGGTTATCCATGCTAAAATATATAATACAGCCTGTGCTTTTACTTACACCAATTGCTGTCTGTTCTCATCTTATCTTCATTACCCTCCCAGATTTGAAAAACATATTGCATTGTTTCATAAAACATAAACTTTTAACATTAAGAAAATGTACACTGGCTGACTTTACATAAAACTATATTATACTCTGTTCTAGTTAATGCATTAATGTATATAGCTACCAGAAAAGATAATATCTCTTATTCACTCCAAACATTAACTGGGAGAACTACTCAACTACTAACTCCCTTGCCCAACATTTCCTAGAATTCATAAACTCAAATGCCCTTGATCAACTGGTCAATACTCCCACCAGAGGTGACAGCATATTGGACCTGGTCATCACCAATATAGGCGACCGGTGTTCCACACCGGAGGTCAACCCCTTGCTGGTTAGATCTGACCATAAACAAATCACTCTGGATATCCACATTATGCCCCACCCCCAGACAAGGAAACCACTGTGAAAAACTTTTCAAAAGCAAACTTCACATTACTTAAGACCGAGGTGGAAAGTTTCAATGCCCCCATGCTAAAGGATAACGCTGTCCAAGCTTCAAAATCTCTTACTAATGCATTCTATAGGCACCTACAAGAATGCATGGATTGTGCTATCCCAAGCAAAACCAAGACTCACTCCTCCAAGAAAAGGAAACCAGTCTGGTGGACCCCTGCCTTAAACAAGCTATACAATAGAAGGAGGAAACTAGTACAGAAAAGAGTAAAATCCCAAGAAAGGAAAGACATCCCTGATCTGTATCAGCAAGAAACTATGATCCCTCATAAAATCATCCAAGGCGAGCTTCGAAAGAAAAATTGCCAAGGACTCCAAAGATAACCACAAGGCATTCTTTAGCTATGTCAAGAATCTAAGTGGCAATGCTCAGATCTACTTGGAGTTAGTGCAGAATGGCACAAAATACACTGAACCGACCAATATCACCAACATCCTGGCAGACAGGTTCAGTGCAAACTTCACCCCCTCTCATCCCAAAATGGCCCATAACCATACCAGAAGAATGCAGAGCCCCTGAAATCACAGATACTCAGGTTAAAACAGCCCTCTCCAAAGCTAAAAACACAGCATCAATGGCAGCGGACAGTGTTCCAGGCTGCGTCCCACATGAGCTGAAAGACGAAGTAACCCCTCACCTAAACACACTGTTCAAACTCAGCCTCTCCACAGGCTATGTACCGATGGAGTGGAGCACAGCAATGGTTATTTTGCTCCACAAAGATGGAGCCACAACAGATGCCGGGAGTTATTGCCCTATAAGCCTGACTAGCTTGGTCTGCAAGGCTATGGAGCGCATCATCATGGAACTCATTAACAGAGACATTGGGAACCTCCAAACACTGGACCCTACCCAGTTCAGATTTGTTAAGGGCAGATCATGCCTCCTAAACCTGGTGGACTTCTTTGAGACAGTTACCAAGGCTATAGACAAGGGAATGGTTGTACACACAGCCTACCTAGACCTTGCAAAGGCCTTCAACACCATTCCCCATTCTGGTATTATAGACAAGCTCACCATCCTGAACATAAACCCCTATGTCACAAGATGGGTTGCCAACTGCCTCACGGGCAGAACCCACATGGTGAGAGTTGCGGGAACTAGGTCCAACTCTAAACCAGTTACAAGTGGCGTTCCCCAGGGCTCAGTCCTAAGACCCCTCCTGTTCGGCATATACTTCTCAGAGTTACTGGCAAGCACAGGAGGATTATGGCTGACCAAGTTCACAGATGACTGCAAACTAGGGGCTATAATTGACTCTTTGGCTGACACAGACATCCTCCAAAAGGGTCTCACTGAGACGGATACCTGGTGTCAAAATCATGGCCTCAAGCTAAATGCCAAAAAGTGCATAGTCATCCCCTCTGGAAAAAACAAATTACCCACAAACTACCACATAGGTGGTAGTCCCCTAAATATGGAATATGTAATAAGGGATCTGGGGATCCAAGTAAATAGTAATCTCTCCTTTGATAATCACATTGCCAAAGTGGTTAGAAAATCCTTCTATGTGGCCCACCTAATCACAAAAGGGCTCACATCCAGATCAAAAGAGGTCATTGTGCCCCTCTACTCATCACTCATCAGACCCATCATAGAGTACAATGCCCCATTTGGGATGTACCTTACAAGACACCTGCAACAGCTGGAAAGACCACAGAAGTACTTCACCAAGAGGATCACTGGCCTCAAACAGATGCCCTATGCAGCTCGACTGAAGAAACTCCACCTGTACTCGGTTGCATACCGCCTACTCAGAGGTGATCTCTGCCTGACATACAAGGCCATGTCCAACCCAGAATTGATGGACATGCTCCACCTAAAGAAAACCATATCCCCTTGAGCCACTAGGGATCTAAACCTCACCACAACAATAAATAGGATGTGCTGGAGGGATAGATTCCTGTCCCAGAGACTTCCCATGCTTTGGAATAAGATTCCAATCTACATTAGGCAGAGCTCCTCACTAACACTCTTCAAGAGAAACCTTGACGAGTGGATGGGAAACAGAAAGTTTACCCCGAGGATCAATCAGTGGCTCTGCTGGACAGAGGCACAGGGAACTAATCTAAGGGGGCGGCAAAAGCCAACACATTCTGGCTAGGCTTATAAATGCCTTTGGGCAGATAGCCTAGTACCTACCTATGAACCTATGTGTTTTCAGGAAACAATGTCCAGACCTCTCAATGTATTGCCTTCACATTTAGCCAGCTTGTTTCCAAAATGTAGAGATGACCTCAGCTCCAGATGTTTCAATTGGCACTGAACATGTATTTGATCAAAGAAGACTGTTTATCACATTGTGGTCTCTCATTTTTTTAAAATTAGTTTAAGCCAAGGGCATTAATCCAGATATTCACCTATGCAAAAGTAAAGGAGACATTTCAATTCTACATGTATTATAATTAGTGCAATGTTATACCCCATCTTGACTTAAATTTTCTTTTGTCCAGCCTTTCTTCTCTTTTTACATTGTAATGCCTACATTTCTTAAAACTAAAAAAGAGAGAAGAAAAAAAACACCAGTTTACTTTAGTATATTTATCACATACAACAATCACTGAAAATACTTTACTCTATAATGTGCAATGTATATATCATAAAATGTTTCATATGTAGCTCCCACTGTATTTCATTGTAGAAGTAATAGACTGTAGTCTTCCATTGCACCAAAAGGTGGAGCTCCTTTTCAGGGATATAAAAGACAATTTCAAAAGTGAAAGAAGAGACTGAGACACTAGCTGAAGGAGGGAAGACTGAAACAGGGAGCTGAAGGGAAAAAGGGCCTTGCAGCATGAGTGGATTTTCTTTCTAGTGCTTTGGAACAGGGAAGTGAAGTAGCAGATTGTGTCTGTCTTTTGCTGAAATCCTGGATGATGGTATTTTGTGGAATCAGGAGAGACGTCTGAAACCAGTAGTTCCACGTCTGCATATGATTCAGCATGAAAAGGACTTCCTTTGGGCCTAGTACAGAGAAGCCATAGATGATTATCAGAGTTCTGGCAGGTGATTTTTCTACTTTCCTCACCAGAGGAACCATGGTGCCTGGCCACTAGGATATTCTCGACGGAGTGGTGAGAGGCTCCGGCTGTCATTTTATATTTTTATAAGATTGTGGACCCCACCCCCAAATGCTTTGTGAATTACAAATAACTGGGATCCATATGAGCTCCAACTTGGGTCCCATCATGCCGGCAGCAAGACTGTAAGTAGTCATTGTCCAGTGAACAGGGTATAATAGAGTGTTTCATAGTTGGTCTGTTTAGAATTGATCAAGGGGGTTGAGGGTGTTAGTACTGTTCAATGACATTGCATTTTCTCATATTTGTATTCTTGCATTATAAATCTTCATTGTTCAATGACATTGCATTTTGCTCGTGTTAGTACTACTGCCTTCAAGAATTTTGCTGCTTAATGACATTGCATTTTCTCATATCTGTATTGTCGTATCATAACTCTTTTATTGCTTAATGACATTGCATTTTTCCCCGTGTTTGTATTGCTGCATTATAAAGCTTTACTGCTCATTGATATTGCCTTCTTTGTGCATGTTTGAATGTATAGACCATTTTCTGTTGAGTTCTGGGGAAGAGGGTGAATGTATGTTTTCACTGCAAGCATATCTCACCTTGCCTTATTGCTAACTGGTGCACTGTTGAAATAATTTGTGGTTGTCCTAGTGCCTTTTAAACTAGATGTGTCAACTAGAATAAAATCTGTCATTCTTGCCACCTTGGTGTGTTGGGCCTATAGGGGTGTCACCAGAGTCAGGTAGGAAGGAACCCATATCTACTTCAGCTACACCTGCGGGTGTGCTACACATACAAAGAGAGTTAAGAGCAAAACATGTTTTACTTACAGTTACTTTTTCTCTCCTTCCCATTCCCTTTTTCCTTTTAGTGTCCTTCCAAACATTATTGACATGAAGTGGGGCATACCCGTCAGTACCTCAAAATGTTTAACAAAGGCAACAAAAATCCAGTTTTTCTCAGCCACTTTATCTTGTAAAGATATATTACACAACTGTGATTGATGTTTTGTAGTCTCACATTTATTTACTAGTTTCAGTGCTGCTGGTCTTCTTCCTGCTCATCTTCATCTTCCATCTCCAGACTCTGGTTCAAGTCTCTCATACTCCTGATCCTTCTAGTCAACTCCTGTGCTTTTTTTCAGTCCCTCAAGTATTTTCCTTTTGAGCACTGGAAAAGGATTCACTGGGAAAATCTTTCTCCGAGCCTTACCATCGGAAGAATGAGAAGCACAGTCCTCTTCTGTTTGTTTTAGCTAGATTTCAAGGTTGTCTACAGTAATGTTGTAAGTTGTTCAGAGTGTTGCTGTGATGACAATTTTCCCATTCCTTGTCTCTCTTAAGCATTAGCTCTTTTAATTCTAGGGTGAGTTATGGAGTAGGCACTACTTTACTCTTTTTCTATATGTGGTTGCTAAGGAATCTAGAATATTAGGAAACATTTTATTGAAGTAGCCTACTGCATCAACTAATTTCAGTTTTAATGGCTGCCAGTTGTAGCATTAAGATTTGCAAAAAGCTTCCTTGATAAAATGTTTTGTATTTCTGACAAGATTTTACTGTATGCATTGCTTACTTTAGTATTACTCCATATTGTGTAGACATGATTATGACTGCTAATTGTACCTGCAGTATACCAATTTCATTAATTTTATTTTGGTCTGAAAATAGTATCCATCCAAAATACTTTTTTACCATCACTTTTATATGGTATGGTATTTCTTCAATAAGCTGGTTTAATCCAAAAAGATTATGCACAAACTGGAACAGAACATCCGCATGTACGGCAGGGTGCAAAGGCCAAAAATGAAATCCAAGGAAACAACAAAATAAAAACAAAAGGATTAACATTAGAATATTAAGATGGAATAATTTTATGGTTATTATACATCAATTTACATTTAGACTTCCTAAGATTATTTATTGCTGTATAAGGGTAATGAACCATGATACAGATGCTTCTGCAATGGTTTTGTTTTGCCAGATGGCGTATAAATTGTAGATATATATACACTGATTTATACTTATTAACTTTGAGCAAGGCCACTATTAGTCTGTCATTATTACAATGTACTATATGTAAAGGATAAGTGGTGAGCATATAGCTATGTTCCCTCCTCTTATTTTGTAATGATCATTGTAAATTGTGTCATAGCTAGGTGACAAGATTTCATCATCATTTATGTAGGTTTTTAACCATGTTTTTCTCACAACACAATATCTGGGGTTTGCATAGGTACCCGTGAATGTAGATGCATGATTTTGATATAAATATTATGGACTTTAATATGATAATTGTTTAAGCTATATGATGTAAGCCAGGATGGGCTTTGTATATTGAGTTTTTCTGCTGTATGAGGAGGCCCTGGACTGTGTAGAACATCTACATGTCATATCTCTCTCTCTCTCTCTCTGTATATATATATATATATATATATATATATATATATATATATATATATATTTATATATATATATATATATATATATAGATATTTATATATATTTATATACAGAAGCCTGACACACATATAAGCTGAAAATCAAAAATCCTGAAACCAACCAAAGAAAAAAAAAATCGAAATCCCAAAAAACCTGAAACCTCAAAACCTGGAAAAATGCTATAATGTCACTATATATATATATATATATATATATATATATATATATAAGTTTATATGTATATATAAATATACATACATGGCTCTACTTAAAAACATCTAAACCTAAAAAAAGTTGACAGGTTGTTTAGCCTTGCCAGCAAAGAGGTAGTTTTAGATGTAGTTATGGAAGCATACCATTGGCATGCTGAACAGTAAGCTATATAAATTAAAATAAAGCAATGTTATAATAGCTGAGTGGCAACAGTGCCACAGTATCATATGAGCTGCAATAGCATTAGGTATCCAACATCAACTACCCCTTGCCATACTGCACCAAGCAGAACAGTGAAAGGAATGGCTCCAATGAAGCAACAAATGGATCTCTGGGGTGTCCTCCTGGAAAATGTGAACCATGTGAGACACCCTAATACTTTATTCCAAGAAATGACTGGAAAACAGCTCAAGGAACCTGCCAATACATTTAATTTTCCGGGATGTGAAAGTACAGTTGTGTAAAATCTTACCATAACAGTAGATGTCCTTCCCTGTAGCAGTATCTTTACTAAACGTATCCCCCTACCAAGTGTAGCTCAATGTCTGGCCAGTATACAAAAGCGTTAGGTTTTTAAGGACATCGAATGTCACACATATGCTCTGCACTCATGGTATAGGGCATAAAGGTGACAAATGGACATACACACCTCAGAACTGAAAAGCCCCAGGAGGAACACATGCATTCAGAAAGAAAAAAGAAAAAGGAGCAGAAAAAAGGGGCGAATGAGGGAGGGAGGGAGCGAATACTGCAACAGTGAAGGGAAGGACATCTACTGTTATGTAACAAGAAACCAGGTTGAGTTCAGACCAAGAAAAAACAGTAAATCCAAAGGCTAGTGCTTTATGATTTTGCATATTGTAATAATTTGTTACTATGCTAAGTCACATACTTTGGGTCAGAAAAGTATTAAACTTGATTTTCTGAAAAAATGTTTTATCTTGAGATATGACATCTACTGTTATGTTAAGATTTTACACAACTGCACTTTGCCCTTCCATGTCACTGTTGCAGTATTCTTTACTAAAGGGAGAGTACAAAAGCTCAAAAGGAAACTTGGGAGAAGGAAGGCCCAGTAGGGCCCTCAAGCAACCTACGCAGGGTAGCCCTGGCAAATCCAGCCCTAGCCCTGGAAACCACATCCAGCTTGTAAAATTTGGTGAAGGTATGGATAGAAGTCCAAGTAACACCCTCAAGAATGGAACTGTTATTTAATCCTTTGAAAAAAGCACCAGAGGAAGCTACTGCCCTGGTAGAATGAGCCTTTATGATGCAGAAAGGCCTTTTCCATGAAAGGAGTAACTAAAAGATATGGCCTTAGAAATCCATGAAGAAATGGTTTGCTTAGAAACAGCCAAACCTAGTGATCTGGGATGAAAAGAAATAAAAAGTTGCTCAGACTTACAAATGGCTGTCAAAACAAATCCAAGGTATAAAGAACCTTCTCACTGGCAGACTGCGGAGAAGGAAAAAAGTGGGCAAATAGACTGATTAAGAGACAACTCATTAACCACCTTGGGCATAAAAGAAGGATTAGTATGAAGAAACACCTTGTCACTATGACAAACTAGCCTAAAGCTAATACACCCTCCTAGCCAAAATAAGGGCCAAAAGAAGAGAAGTCTTCCCTGTACAATGTTGCAAGGAAGCTGAAGCTGAAGGCTCAAAAGGAATCTGAGTCAATTTTTCAAGAAGAAAATTAAGGTCCCAGGAAAACCTATCTCTCCAGCATGACCTGTTCATGTTAGAAGCTAGGTTAAGATCTCTGGAGTGAGTGTCCCTTGTGCAGTTTGATTTACAGATGTCTAGCATTTCCATCAGGGCCAGGTCAGAGATTGCCCTGTAAGCCAGGCACAGGTCACCCTTAGCAAACTGTTGTAAACAGAATACAGTGACAGGGCTTTCAGTCTTTCTGTGTAATACTTGCTTTGTATAACCTGTAATTTCTTGGTGAGAAATCTCTGTGGTTTCTCCAATTGTTGCAGGCTTATGGTAAGGTACATGCAAAAGTTAGCATTGTACTCAATTACTGGTCTGATGAGGGCCAAGTATAATGGAATTATAATATCCTTAAATCTAGATGTGATGCCTTTACTTATAAGATGTGCCGCATAGAAGGATTTCCTTACTACTGTGGATACCTGGTGGTCAAAGTTCAGGTTGCTATCAACCTGAGTACCTAGATCATGTACCACTAGGTCTACACTTAGGGGGGTGCTTGTAATTAACAGGGATGTCAGCTTTCCCAAATGGAATAATAATTCATTTTTCTGATTTTAGCTTTAATCCGTGACTTTAGCACCAATCATTTGTATGCATTAACCCTGTATACAGTATAGTAACATCACTGGGGGACTCAATAATTGCTCTCAATTTGTAATCATCAGTGAACTTGGTCAGCCACAGGCCATCCAAGTTTGCCTGGACTTTTGAGAAATAAAATCAGAACAGTAAGGGGCCCAGTACAGGACCCTGTGAGATGCTACTGGTGACTGTTCTTTTGTTAAAGGTGAAGTCACCTTTTACAGTATGCATCCTGTCAGTGAGCCAGTTTGGCTACTCATCTGGTAATGTAGGGGTTAATTCCCAATTGGGAGAGTTTCTCTATAATACCTGACTGGAGGATTGTCTCAAGATAGGTGGTATGCACTGTCTTTCCCTTATCCAGGATCTTGATGACTTTCTTGAAGTCATCCATGTTTAACAGGCATGATCGACCTTTAACAAATCCGAACTGGGTTGGGTCCAGAGTTTGGAGATTACTTATATCCTTGTTAATAAGGTCCATAATGATTCTTTCCACTGCCTTGCAGATGAGGCTAATCAAGCTTAAGGGCCTATAATTCCCAGGGTTGGTTGATAGTCCCCCTTTGAGCAGAGGGATTACTGTTGCTGTCCTCCATTCTGCTGGAACACAGTTTGCAGGCTGTGGTTAAACAGGGATCCAAGTGGGTCTGTTACATCATATTTTAAGTTGTTTAAAAGCAACAAGGGATGTTGTCTGGTCCCACTGATGCCATGTTTTTGCCCATGGAGAAAGTCGCAATGACCTGGTCTCTTGAGATAACAGACTGAGAAATGGTGGCAGGTATACTTTGGGGGATGACTGGAGGGAACATGGGGTGAAGTGTGCTCAAAATCTGTCAGCTAGCAGGTTGGCTATTACCTCTAGTTTAGTATGGAGGGTGCCATCCACAACCAGTTCAGCCCATAGCTGGGTATTCCCTTTTAGATTTCGAACATAGTTGACAAATGCCTTGTGATTATCCTTAGCTAGGGAGGCTATTTTTGCTTCATAATTAACTTTTGAGGACTTGAAAAGATCTCTAATTTGTTTGTTTAAGCTAGAGAGGGATTTCTTCCTCTGCTGAGCCAGTGCCCTCTTGTTCTTGGACATTACTTTCTTCCTCTTGTTATATAGCCTGTTTATACTAGGGGTCCATCAGGATGGCTTGGTTTTTTTTTGGCAAGACCTGGTTTTAATCTGGTCAGGTATAACTGATTCTTTACAGCTGCTTAAATTGTTATACAGGATATTGGTGTACACCTTTGCATAGGAGTCCATGTTATCTACATTTGAGGGGGCTATGAAACTTCTTATACTATCACTTAGTAGGAGGTAATTTGTCTTTGAAGAATTCTTAAGTGTTTTTGAGCTAGATATGGTATCTGGTCTTATAATTACATTGAACGAGACTGATTTATGGTTCAGTCATACCAGGGAGAACATCACATGGGGTTGCAATGCTCTCGCATGTTACTGAGTTCTATGTCCAGGACATTTGAGCCTCTTGTGGCTGTGCTGACTAGCTGTTCCAGACCATTTGCATTGACAAAGGCCAAGAACCTCTCAGCCAGCATGTTTGTGGTCATGTATGTTTCCCAGTGGATGGTAGGATTATTAAAATCAACCATGAGTGAGGTGCTGGGCTGTATGGCAAGTGACTCCAGTATGTCCAGGTATGCAATATGCTTTTCATGTTTTCATGGTGGGGGAACCTATACCTAGCTATGATGTGGTAGGGCGCTTTGCCTATAGTTAATTGAACATGGAGTAGCTCAAGAGAGTCATGCTGTTTGACCAGTCTCGATGTGTACTTATTCTTAATGAAGATAGATACACCTCCTCCTTTGGTTCTTTTACTATCAGCTTGTGGTCTGAATGTACAGAAGGCATTGTAGCCCTGCATGGCCGGGACACTTTCCCTGCCTTTGAATCATGTCTCAGTGAGCACAGATGTCAGCATCTTCCAAAGTGAGGAGTGCTTCCAGGGAGTGCAGTTTCATGTTTGGATTCCTAGCATTAAGCAGCAGTACCTTAAGTTTATCTAGAAATGATTTTATTTTGTTGGGAGGCTGGTTACTTTGACATTGCTTAAAAAGACACAATAGGAGTTGTGATGTGAGGTATTGCCAGCTATGCCAGTAGAAGTAGGGCAGTGGATGTCTACCATATGCCAGCATAGCTAGCTGAAATTTTGTAAATAATTATATGTCATCTGTATATCAAACTGATTTATACAGGTACCTATGTTGAAAGTGTATTTGTAAAGCTGCTTGTGTTAAAAATGTACCAACAGCGGGTCCTGCTGGACAGAAAAGAAATATACGTGTATGTCAGACTGTATTGTAACTGTTGAAATGAATATATTGTAACAGAGGGTACTGGAAGAAGAGGGTTAATCTCAGTCCAGCTAACTTTGAAAAATAGTCTGAAATTAAATTACCTGGTTTAGGCCATAAAGTTGTATCTTACAGCTCTGACTTCAGCCAGAGACAAAATGTCTGTGAAAAGCAGGACTATGAATCCTACTGTTTTGTCCTTAGGGTGAAATAGTTGCTACCCTGGAAGGGTGGACGTTTTTTAAATGGTTTTATAGCTTCCAGATGCTGTAACACATCTTAGCAAAGCTGTGTGTGTGTATTATGACATCTGTGTGCTAGATTCTGGTTCAGTTCTAGTAAAGGGGGTAGTGTGGGAACCAGAAGTCAGATGAACAGATGTATGTGATGTAATTCTGTAATCCAGCAATGAAATGATGTTTTAGTACTAGATGAGACAGAAGTCTCAGAGCAGTCTGTTTTTAAAACCTGACAAAGAAAGATCAGTCACCCACTTCCTCTTGCCTTGCTTTAGTAAGTAACCAGGGAATAGTAATTATTTAGATCAGTAGGGAAAATATAGTGAGGTTAGTTAAGTACTGTTTTTCTGTATCTGTGTGAATCTATCCATCTGTGTTATTTTTAATATTTTCTGTAGCTGAACCTCGGGCATTTATTGTAAATAGATATTTGGTATTTTCATGTTCTTTTATTATTTATTATTAACTATATTTAAACATTTCATTGTGGCTAGTCTTTTAGAGAATAGTTTAACCTTTGAGAGTACTTAACTTTATTTGGTGACACTGTGGCTTCTTCTGAAAGCCTGGCTGCTTTGGTCAAAGACTACCATTTCTATTAGTATTAATTTTACTCAGTATAAGTGGGTACCCTTGTAAGAGAATTCAAGTAGCAGGCTTTGGCGTGTTCTGGTGGCAGTATCTACCATATAGTCTGGGCAGAGGAGGCTAACTCTGGTGAGGGACATTAACTTTGGACAAAGATAGATACACACAGTATTCCCAGATGCAGCTCTCTGCACCAAGCACAATTTCCCTTAAAAGCACATAGGGAATACAATCCTGTCCTGAGGATGGGTTTACTTCTCTCTCACCAAGCCCTAAATATGACTCCAAACTGACCGCAGCTATAGAGTTGAGTCCTCAGCGACTTGTTCTAAGCCAAGTCCTCTACCACCCTCTCTGTGAAATCAGTGCTCTGTGTCCCTGCTCCAAGTAGCTGACATGCACACTCTTTGAGATTTGATTTTCACACACACACACACACACACACACACACACACACACACACACACACACACACACACACACACACACACACACACACACACACACACACACACACACACCCCTGGAAAAGGCTGGCACAGATTTACCAGCTATGCCCCCTCTGCCCAGACTATAAGGTAGATACTGCCACAAGAACACTCCAAAGTCAGCTACTCTAAGGCTCTTAAAAAGGGGTTACCCAATTATACTGAGTAAAATTAATACTAATACAAATGGTAGTGTTTGACCAATGCAGCAAGGCTTTCAGAAAAGGGCACAGTGTCAGCAAATAAATATAAGTACTCTCAAAGGTTAAAATATTCTCTAAAAGACCATCAACAATGAAAAGTTTAATATATTTAATAATAAACAATAAAATAATGTGAAAATACTAAATATCTATTTACAATAAACACCATAGTTTCAATCACAGGAAATATTAAAAATAACACAGATGGATAAATTCACACAGCTAGAGAAAAACAGTACTTAACAAACTTCACTATATATTCCTGACTACTCTAAAGAATTACTATTCCCTGGTTATTTACTAAAGCAAGGCAAGATGAAGTAGGTGAGTGATCCTTCTTTGTCAGGTTTCAAAAACAGACTGCTATGAGACTTCTGTCTCATCTAGTATTAAAATGTCATTTCAGTGCTGGATTACAGAATGACATCATATACATCTGGTCATCTAACTTCTGATTCCCATACTATCCCCTTACTAGAAACTGAACCAGAATCTAGCACATATGTGCCATAATACATACACACAGAGCCTTGCTAAGATGTGTTACAGTGTCTGGAAGCTATAAAACCATTTCAAAAACTTCCACCATTCTAGGGTAACAATTATTTCACCCCTAAGGACAATAAAGTATGATTCATAGTCCTGTTTTTCACAGACTTTGTCTCTGGCTACTTTCAGAACTGTAAGATACAATATTTATGGCCTAAATGGGGTAATTTAATTTCAGACTATTTTTAAAAGTTATTTGGACTGAGATTAACCTATTGTCTTCCAGTATCCTCTGTTACAAGATGTTAATTTCAATGGTTATAATATAGTCTGACATACATTTTCAACACAAGCACTTGTACAAATCATTTTGATATACAAATGACTTATAATTCGTTACAAAACCTCAGCTAGCTTATGCTGGCATATGTTACACATCCACTGCTCTACTTCTCCTGGCATAGCTGACAATACCTTACATCATCATATCTCTCCCCTTTGAAGACTCAATGTTCGATTATGTAATATAGACCCCTTTCAAGTGACCTTTGAAAAACATGGCTTTAGGGAAATGATCCTGTCTGGGAATACATTAACCCATAACCTGTCTTGATAGTCCATCTACACTGGCATTGCCGACCTTACTGCAGTGCTGCACTGTCATGTCATATGCCTGCAACCCTAGGCTCCACCTTAGTAACTTAACATTTTGCTGGTTGGCTCAATGTAGCTGTACATCCCCCTCAGACTCCTCCTGCCATCCACTGCAAATATTCAGCACCAGGGCTTCCCTATCATGGTAAGGCTTCATCATGTTAACATGGTACAATTTGTGCCCCTGCCACCTGCTTAGCAGGTTTACCATGTAGTTACATCACTGACCATCCTTACCACTTCAAAGGGTCCCTCCCAAGCTGTCTGCAGCTTATTGTGTCTGAAAGGAATGAGTGCCATAACCTGCTGTCCCACAGCATATTCACGGTCTTGAGCATTCCTGTCATACCAGACCTTTTTCTGCTGTTGGGCCCCTGCCACATTCTCCTGGGCCAAGCCCATGAGCTCCCTAAACCTTGTCCTGAGTTTTAGGACATATGCCACAACAGACTCCTTATGGGGTTCACACTCATCCTACCATTCATCACAAATCAAATATAAAAGCCCCCCTCAGCCTATTCCCATACAGCAACTCAAACGATAAAAAACCTAGAGCTTTCTGGGGTACCTCTCTGTATGTCAACAGCAGATGCGGAAAATATTTGTCCCACTCTCTCTTAAACTGATCTGCAAATTCCCGTAGCATGGTCTTCAGTGTGGAGTTTAATCTCTCCACAAGACCATTAGTTTAGGGGTGGTCTTTAGGTGCTTCATCCCTCAGCACTCCCAAAGACAAGCCAGCAGGTGTGACATGAAATTGACACCTCTGTCAGTCAGTATTTCTCTCAGGAAACCTACCCTGCTGAAAATCTGTAACAAAGAATTTTCCTCCTTCTTTACTTCAATGGAGGACAGAGCCACCACCTCAGGGCATCTAGTAACATAATCTGCTACTGCCAGGATATACTTCTTCCCTGTGGAACTTGGGGTACTCAGAGGCCTACAATATCCATAGCTACCCTCTGAAATGGCTCCTCAATCAGAGGCAAAGGCATCAAAGGAGCTCTGACCTCGTCTCTTGCCTTGTCTATTTTTTGGCACTGCTCACAGGTCCTGCAGTACCCTGTTACATCTCTTGCAATCTCAGGCCAATAACATTTCTGCATAATACATCTCTTGGTACATTTTATGCCCATATGACATGCAAAAGGAATGCCATGGTCTATGTCTAGAAGTGCCAGATGGTAGGTTCTGGGCACTACCAAATGCTGTATTACCTCACCCTCTAGCCCTCCCTCAGGGGTCCACTCTGTATACTGTAACCCTTTGTTCCAGTATACAGACTCACCCTTTCCTTGAGAATCAGGTGTCTCCCTAACTACCTCTCTCAATCCTCTTAGTGTAGGATCTGAGAGCTGAGCCTGTCTCAGCTCTACCTTTGTGACCCTTCCCAGCTCCATTTCCACAGGAAGTCTGGTATCCTTTGACAGTGGTGCCTCACTGTCAGCCTGGGTACTACCACTCACCTCTGCCCTTGCAATCAGTCTGTCCAAGGGAAATTCAGTACTTACCAGCAGCTGTGATTTACCTTCAGGCTCACTGCTACAAGGTGGCTCCCTCCCTGAAAGAGCCACCTTACCAGCCCTGGCTTCAGGTGTGGGGTCTCTCTTGGTCTCCCCCAGGCTACCAGCCCCACATACCTGTGTCTAAGCCTGACTGTGTGTATCTGCATGCACACATGGTACTGTGTTAACAAAACCATTGCCCATCAAGACATCTGCAGGGATATCCTCAAACACACCTACTTGCTTGCTTCCTTTTCCACCCTCCCAGTCAAGGTGATCCCTGGCCAAAGGCATTTGGAATGGGGTCCCTCCTAAAGCTCTGACTGAAGTGGACTGCCCAAGCAAGTACTGCTCCTCTTTAGCCACTGCAGGCTTCATAATGGTTGTCTCTCTCTTAGCAGTGGCCTGTTTTCCATCCACTAAGATAGGATATAAACTCTGGTTTTAGTTTGGTACCCCTGTTATTGCCAGACAACTTACCACTGGCATACTATTATTCCCACTTGCTGGCTCACCAAACTTTTGTTCCCAACCTTGCTTCCACTGACATCTGTATGCTACATGGCCCCACTGGTTACATTTAAAACATCAAAACTTTGATCCTGGCCATGTACCTGAACTAGTGGCTTCCACTGTTACTGGTGGAGTCTGTTGGAGTAGTTTAGGCTGCCCACCATGGGTTCCCTTATATCCATGTGCAGCACTGGGTATCCCCTTCTTGTGCTGTGATGCCCTGTTGCTAAGTAAAAATCCCCTTTTCTACCCAGCTCATCTGCAAAGTTACATTTCTGGTCTGCCAACCAGATTCTCATGTCCTCAGGCAAAGTGTTAAGGGCTTGTTCCCTCACCAAAAGGTCTGCCAATCTTTCACAAGTAGTGACCTGACACCTACTCACCTATGAAAATAAGTGCATAAATCAGCAATAAAATCACATACACTTTCATCTGCCTTGCATCTGTGCTACAAAACTTTTTTTCTGTAAGCTTCAGGTGTTAACTTAAAACATTCCAGTAAACATTGTTTAACTATCATAGTTTAAACAATCATTATCAGACAATTTAGAAACAGCAGTTACAGCTTTACCATGGAGTAAGGTGGTCAGGAACTGTACCCAGAGCCCTTGGTCAACATTATACTGTTTACATACTCTTTCAAATATATGAATAAAACTATCAAAATTATCACCCCCTGTAAACTGTGGAAGAAATTTACTGACTTTTATTTCTTCTGGGGTTCTTTTATTTCCTTCCCATTACCTCTATGACCCTGACAAAAGGTTAGCATCTCTCTCTCATGTTGTTCCTGTTTCTCATTTTCTTCAGCCTCCAAATGCCGCAGTCTCCCATTTTCCTTAGCCTCCAAACACTGTAGTCTCTCTGTTGATTTGAATTCCATATGTTTTGCCTGCAGCAGTCTCTCCACTGATTCTCACTGCAAACATCTGGCTTCCAATTCAAGTCTCTTTAACCCCAGATGGATTTTTAAGTCCACTGAGGAAAAGGTGAACTGTCCTGTTTCTGAGGGCTGCACATCCCCATCACCAGACTAGTTGTCTTCCTGGTTGTTGATCCATGCTGAAGCTGTAATTAAGGCTGAAATCATTCCTTCTTTAGTCAGGTTGGCATGCACCAGTCCTTTGGCTTCACACACCTTGGGCAGCTGGTTCTTTGTCAGCTTGTCATAATCCTCTGCTGACATCTTTGCCTGCTTTCCCTGACTAAACTAAACTAACAAAAATAAATAAAACTGTTGTGAGAATAAAACTCTGTATGTTTACCTTCTGGCTCCTGACAGTACACACACCTTCAGTGACAACTGCCTACAGGCTACAGAAGTCCAATTAATATCCACACCACTGCTCACCAATATGTGACACCCCTCCTCTGGGCTAGTGATCAAGGAGCCTCAATCCTCACCACTGACACTGATGATGGATATTCATTTGGAACAAAGATAGATACACACAGCATTTCCAGATGCAACTGTCTGCACCAAGCACAGTTTCCTTTAAGAGCACACAGGGAACACACTCCTATCCTGGGGCTGGGCTTCTCCCTCTCAGTAGGCCACAAATAAGACTCTACACTGACCACATCTGTAGAGTTGAGTCTTCAGTTGAGTGTTACAAGCCATGTCCTCTACCACTGTCTCTGTGAAACCAGTGCTCTGTCTCCCTGATCCAAGTAGCTCACACACACACACACACACACACACACACACACACACACACACACACACACACACACACATTATTTGAGATTTGATTTTCATATATACACACACCTGGGAAATGCTGGCACAGATTTACCAGCTATGCCCCATTTGCCGAGACTATAAAGTTGATACTGCTACCAGAACACTCCAAAGCCAGCTACTCTAAGACTCTTACAAGGGTACCCAATTATACTGAGTAAAATTAATACTAATATAAATGGTAGTGTTTGAAAAATGCATCAAGGCTTTTAGAAGCAACCACAGTGTCACCAAATAAATATAAGCACTCTCAAATGTTAAAATATTCTCTAAAAGACCAGCAACAATGAAAGTTTAAATATATTTAATAATAAATAATAAAACAGCATGGAAATACTAAATATCTATTACAATAAACAGCAGAGTTTCACTCACAGGAAATATTAAAAATAACACAGATGGATAGATTCACACAGCTTCAGAAAAACAGTACTTAACTAATCTCACTATATTTTCCTGACTAATCTAAACAATTACTATTCCCTGGTTACTTACTAAAGCAAGGCAAAATGAAGTGGGTGAATGATCCTTCTTCATCAGGTTTCAAAAATAGACTGTTCTGAGACTTCTGTCTTATGTAGTATTAAAACATCATTTCAGTGCTGGTTTACAAAATGACATCACATACATCTGTTCATCTGACTTCTGGTTCCCACACAACCCCCTTTACTAGAAACCAAACCAGAATCTAGCATGTATGTCATAATGCACAAACATAGGGCTTTCCTAAGATGTGTTATATCATCTGCAAGCTATAAAATCATTTCAAAAACTTCCACCCTTCCGGGGTAGCAATTAGTTCACCCCTAAGGACAATACAGTAGGATTCCTAGTCCTGATTTTCACATACAGTTTGTCTCTGGCTGCAATCAGAACTGTAAGATACAATCTTTATGTCTTAAACCAGGTAATTTAATTTCAGACTATTTTTCAAAGTTACCTGGACTGAGATTAACCTATTATCTTCCAGTATCCTCTGTTACAATATATTAATTTCAACAATTATAATACAATCTGACATTCAGGTGTAAGTCTTTTCTGTCCACAGGACCCACTGTTGGCACATTTTAACACAATCAGCTTTACAAATACATTTTCAACACAAACACCTGTACAAATCAGTCTAGTATCCAAATGACATATAATTCTTTAAAAAACTCCAGCTAGCTATGCTGGCATATGGTACACATTCACTGCCCTACTTCTCCTGGCATAGCTGGTAATACCTATCATCATCACAGGGGTGGCTAATGCCTTTGCCAGTATCCAAATTCTAAAGTAGACAGGTGAAGACTGTCTCTAGCAAAGCAGCATGACCTGTTGACCATGTTTTCCCAGGCTGACAGATATTGGATTCCCTTGGAATAATACCAGAGGTTAAGCCAATTGTTAAAGTCAATCCTTTTTTGTTTGTATTATGGCATCATCCTTGGAGAAGGTAGAATGTTGCTTAAGGTTGTTGTATCTTTTGGCTTTTCCCAGTTAGGGGTCACCACAGTGGAACACCGGTCCGCTAATGATTGGCAGTAGATTTTTACGTACCAAGTTGCCAGCCCTGACGCACAACCTTCAACGAAGGTACGCCCATTCACACGTCTCCACATGGAAGATGCTTTAGCTGAGAATCGAACAGGACATCTTACTGTGAGGCGACAATGCTACCTTAGGACAAAATCATTAGAAAGGGAAAGGTAATAATATGGGAAGAGGCCAAGAATTTATTTGGACTGCAGGCTAGAGATTGCCTTCCCTATCAAGGACTGATATCAGACTATAGGCAAAGAAAAATAGAGGATCCTAAGCAAAAGACCAGCACTGGTAGAGTTTTTATTAGAATCTAGAACAGAACCTGCTGTTAAAAAAGCAATAATTAGTACAGCAAATGAAATTTTGCATGATAAGTATAACAATCAATCAGAGGAGGTTAGAAAGGATTTTGAAGAGAGACTGGATAAGCAATTCACAAAGAAACAATGGGGATATATATATATATATATATATATATATATATATATATATATATATATGTGTGTGTGTGTGTGTGTGTGTGTGTGTGTGTGTCTCCCAAATATGCAACAAAGTCCAAAAAATTTAGGATCTTTTCTTGGAAGTGTTTACATAGGTATTTTTAAACCACAAGTAGACTCCAAAGAATTTTTCCTCAGGTAGATAGCAAATGTTGGAAGTGTGATGGGAAAGAAAGAGGTAATTGGAAACATATTTTCTTGGAGTGTAATGAGTTGGCAGAGTTTAACAATCCCCTGCAGACTACTCCATCAGAAATACTGGGTGAGAAAACTGGTATGACTAAGTAAATGATTTTTTTCAGCTATGATACAGAATCGGAATTGCCTAGATAGTAAGGCCTTGCTGAGTCTAATTTTGGTGGTTGCCAAAAAAAGCAATTACTAGGAAATGGAAATCAAAGTCTAAACCAACTGTACTAGAAGTAGTGACTACAGTAACAGAGATAAAACAACTGGAAATGGGATCTTTAGAAAAGGGTAGGAGCAAATTACATAGAAAAAATGGAAGTTGTGGGAACAATGCATGCACACGAAAAATGAGGTTTAAAAAAGGCATGATTTGAATGATTTATGGAATGTTTGACTGATAGTGACTGAATAAATTATAAGTGGTGTATAATGTTTACAACTAAAATTATATCAACATCGTTTTTTTCATTTATATGAATGCATGATTGCCTATGTCATAAGTGATAATTTAATAAAGATGTTTCTTGTTTAATTAAAAAAATCTATCACCCATAGTGTCAGTTGAAAACTGAACAAGTGAGAATGGATGAAAGACTCACTGTCTTGTGTGAGTAGGTTCACCTTGTGAGGTAACATTTTGTGATTGCCCTTGGCTAGATGTGGAAGAAGAGGGAACAGATGCTCTCTGGGTCAAAAAGGAGTCACCAACAAGTTTTTCTGGGAATTCTGTTCTATCTTGAGTAGGACCCTTGGAAGGGGAGGGAAGGCATATAGAACCAGCGCAATCCAAGAAAAAGACATGGTGTTCACGTTCCATGCCAGAGGACTTGGGACTCTGGTGCAGACAGAGGAAGTTGTCTGTTCAGTGAGGAGGCAGAAAGATCTACCTGAGGATTACTGCACTGGTAGACAATGTCCAGAAAGACATCTCTATGAAACATCCACTCCTGAGTCTGTGTTATGGACCTGCTCAGAGAGTCTGCTACAGTGTTCCGTGCTGAAGGAATATAAACAGCCTAGATAGTGTCCTGATACTGGACAGCCAGATCCCAAACCTGAAAAGCTAGTCCACACAGGAGGTAAGACCATGACCCCTGCTCCTGTTGATGTACCACATCACTGCAGTATTGTCTGTAAAGATTGTGAGTCCCTTGAAGAAAAAGTGTATTGGAAGGCCTGAAGAGTAAGAGTGAGAGCTCTCATCTCCTTAATGTTGATATGATCCACCATCTGATGAAGGGGTCAAAGACCTTGAACTGTTAGAGGGCCAAAAGAAGCACCCCACCCTGTGTCTGAGCCATCTAAAAAAAGCTCCTGAGAGGGCACTGGGGGCTGAAAAGGAAGTCCTGGGTTGAGAGGCAGCTGATGAATCTACCACTGAAGCTCTAGACTGAGGTACGAAAGGAGAGGAACTAGAAAGCCCAAAGGATGACAATGTTGAAGCCAAACTTGCTTAAGGAACCGCAGCAACTTAATCATATGAAGCCTGCCTAGAGGAAACATAGGGATGGCGGAATCCATGTAACCAAGAGCCATTAGAAATGTCCTAGCCATAACTGAGACTTGAGGAAGGAAGGATTGAAAAAAGGCAATTACAGCCAGAGCCTTGGGTGGTGGCAGGGAAGCCAACACAGGAATGGTCTGGAGCTTGCATCCGAGAAAAACAGGATACTGCAAAGGAGTCAGGAAGGATGTCTGGAAATTTATCATAAACCCTAGGCTTTGCAAGAGGCAAATATCATAGTGGACGTGCAGAATCAAGGCCTCCGGGGAGGAAGCCTGAATGAGTAGGTTGTCCAGATAAGTAAATATCTGTATCCCCCTCATCTTGCAAAAGACAACCACAGAAGTGAGGCATTTGGTGGAGACCCATGGGGCAGTAGAAAAGCCAAAGGACAAAGCAGAAAACTGAAAATGCAAGGAAGAAACAGAGAAATACAAATATTTCCTGAAACAGGTACGAATAGGGATGTGAAGATAGTTATCCTTGAGATCCAGAGAGACCAGGAAGACCTAAGGAAGAAGAAGAGGAAACAGGGTCTGAAGGGACAGCATACATAAAGAAAGGATCTTCAGAAAAGTGTTGACCTGGGAAACATCCAGAATGGGCCTCCAGGTGCCTTCTTTCCTGGGAGCCAAAAACATTCTGGAACAAAACCCCTTCCCTCTTTGAGGAGCAGAAACTGCTTGTATGGTGCCTTGAGAGAAAAGGCCCTGAAGTACATCTGGAAAAAAGGGCAGCTGTTCCTGAGGAGGTTGAGGAATGCCTAGAAAAGGTGGAAGGGATTTCCATACCATGAAGTATCCTTGACAGATGATGGACAGAACCCAAGAATCTTGAGTGATCTTTAACCAATTAGGAAGAGACAGGGAAAGATGAAAAGACAAATGAACCTCACATAGGATGGAAGGAAGAAGATAGTCAGACAGAAACTGGTTTGTCTGGAAAAGGAGGCTTCTGAGTAGTAGGAGTCTAAGTAGATTTAGCAAGAGGAGCAGTCTAGACCCATCTAGAACCCATTTTACCTTCTGGGGGAGGAAGAGACTGTCTATGTACAAAGGCAGGCTTAGAAGGATAATTCCACTGAAATCTGGGACTAGAGAAAACAAAAATGTTTTAATTCCTGCAAGTCCTTGCCCTTCTCCTTCAAGTACTTAAAAATTGCAGCAGCTGCAAAACCAAAGAGATTCTTATTGTCAAGAGGAGCATCCATCAATTTAGCCTTAATATCTTCAGGTAAAGGTTGGAGGTGAAGCCAAGAATAACACCTTAACAGAGAACTAAAGACAGCAGGTCTAGAAGAAGCATTAGCTGCATCATAACTACATTTAATAGAATGAAGAGCTGCTTCAGAAGAGGAACCCAACAAAGAGAGGGATGAAACCTTCCATCCAGAAATAGGAAGGTCAGAAATAACCTGAAAAGCCTGAGGAAAGAAGAGCTAAGACAGACCTGGTCCTATGGGTCTGATCATTAATAGCCCAAAAGGCCAGGGTGGAAGCAGTATATACCTTTTTACCCAGCCACTCCATGGTCCTGCTGTCCTTGCCAGAAGGAAGCAATTTAGTAGTAGGCAATAATTTGGAAGGTTTGTCAAAAGAGACAGAAATACCAGAGAGGTTAGCAGAAGGACAATTGTAGAGAAACTTGCAGTCATCAGGCACTTTATAAAACCTGTCATGTTTCTTAGGAGCTGGAGGCTGGGAATCAGGAGCCTGAGAAGCTGCTGAAAGTGTGTCTAACAGGGCAGCTAGGACCAGAGGGACAACAAGGGCATACGGGACTCCCATCTGGAAGAGATTATAATACCACTTCTGGACATCAGAAACCTGAGTACAGTCCCATTTAAAGAATTCCATCATACAAGAGATGGTATGCCCAAAAGAAATTTCTTCAGAGAGAATCGGGACTAACAGAGTCCACCTCCTCAGAGCCATAGTCTAATGGACATAGAATCTGAGAGGAGTAAACCAAGGACTCTTCCCCAGAGTCCAATTCCTCATCAGAAGAGTCCTGCTCCCTAAGCATCTTTAGAGGAGTAGATGACCAAGGGAGTGCAAGAACAGAAACTCCCTGGGAAGGCTTCAAAGCCATAAGTACATTAAACAACCCCTGTGTAAAATCTTGCCACTGCCATTCACAGTGAAGGTCTTAAGGAGCAGGGAAAATATGTTTTGTTTTCTGCTTTTTCTTCAAAGGGACGTCAGCCCTAACAACCTTAGGAGGTTCAGACCCTTGGCAACATTCAATCAACTTAGTGCGAATCTCCTCCTGAACAACAATCTGTGGAATACCCCCTCTATCCCTCGGATATGATCAGCCTAGATTTCCCCCTCAACATCTGTAATGGACATCTGCATAGCCTCCAAGGACATGTGATAAGCCAGATCCATGCCAGCTTCCAAAGCGGTCAATGTAGAGGAGTCTATCAGAATAATTGGACGATCCTCTGGCCTTTCACCAGCCTTGAGAGAGATGTCTGGGGGGAGTCAATACAGCAGCCAAATCCAACCTGACTTTTTTGGTCTTCTTCTTAGCAGACAGCTGGCCCACAGGACAGGATTTGTCAGCCATTGCAACCTGTGCCAACAACTTAAGACGTTGGTTCTCTAGGTAGATAGACAAGGAGGACAGATGTCTACGAAGGGTCTTAGGGACAAATTTTTGACAAATCGAGCATGAAGTACGGTCATGAGAAGCACCCAGGCAAAAAAGACACTGGTCATGATGGTCCTTATTGGGAATTTGTCTCCCACACTAACATTTTCCCTTTCTGAATGACATGTAAACTTGCAAATAAAGAAAAAACAAGATAAGAAGAAAACTCCAACTGGGCACTTATCTGAAAATGGCTTGATAACCAGTAGAAAGGAACGTTTAGACTGATGATCAAAGATGGCATTCGGACTGGTGGCAAAGAAGTTCTAAGGTATGTACAGCCATACATCACCTTTATGCCTTACACTGTGAGCAGGGAGCATATGTGTGACATAAGACATCTATAAAAACCTAACACTGGGCTACAGGTGTTCCCCCTTTAGTAAAGAATACTGCAATAGTGATATGGAAGGACATCGGCAGATGAGATAATGCCTCTTTCTATGACTCAAAGACAGGCTTATATCACCCCTCTGCAGAGGAAGATATGACCACAGGTTCTTTATTTGTGTAGGCAACATGACAAATTTATTAGAATGAATCAGAAGTGGCCATGGAATCAACTTTTTCTCAAAGGTTTTCAGAGTGAGGATAATCTCATGATGCACCTGAACAAAAATCTGTGAGCAACCTCCAAAATGGATCTAGCATTCAGACCCTTGAAAAAGGCACAAGAAGAGGCAACTGAACTGGTAGAATAAGCATGAACAGAAGAAGACAGCTATTTGCCATTAAAGGAATAGCAAAATGACATGTTTTTAGAGATTCAGGAGATGATTTGCTTAGTAACAACCAAACCGAATTTCCCAGAATGAAAAGAAACAAAAAGTTGCTCAGATTTCCTGACATCTTTTGTCTTGTCTAGATAATACCTGAGCTGTCTGTGTCAATCCAAGGTGTGAAGAATACTCTCACTAGCATTCTGTGCAGAAGAGAAAAAGGAAAGAAGATGAATTGTTTGATTCAAAGACAAATTATTTATTTATTTATTTATTTCAGTTTGATTACCGGGGGGTCCACTGGGCATTGGTAGCCCATTTTCAGTGGAGGCCCGGGGAGAAAAGCTCCAAAACAAAGAATTTCAGCAATTCAAATATTATGTTTACTGAAATGAAATCAATTAACATGGAAAGTTAATGGGTAGTCTGAATAACTAAAAAAAAAAAAAAAACAGGTAGTTACAACAGAAAGAAATATAACAATTTCAATTTTTAGTTTGGTACGAAAGGCATCACATGAGTAATACATGTTTTACTATGTTGTTCACTAAGTGTAATATGTTGTTCACTAAGTGTAATACTTTAGAAAGGAATAAGAAGCAGAGTAGGAGGAGGTTAGTCTGGGGCGAATGGAGTAGAAAGCCTAGGGTTTATAGGCAGAAGAGTGCAGTTGCAAATTCTGTTTTGAAAAAGGTAGGAAGGAAGCTGGTTTTTGAAGTTATTTAGGTTGGTACATGTCCTAAGTGACAAAGACAGGGCATTCCATTTTTTAGCAAGGGTAAAGGATAAGAGAAGCTGGCCAGCAGGGCGCTGGGGTTTATTAACAGTGATTAGGTTTTGTTGAGAAGATCTAAGTGGTCTAGGGGGGGTATAGGGGAGTAGAATGTAAGAAAGAGCAGGGCAGTTAGAGGGGTTTTGAAACAGCTTGAAGGCTGTGGTGAGTTGGAGGAGGTTAAGTTGATTGGGAAGTTCAAGCCAGTTAAGGGAGTGAAGGGAGGAGCAGTGATGTGAAGAAGATTTGGCGTTAGTTGCAAATCTAGCGACTTTGTTATAGCATAACTCTAGTTTGGTGGTAAGAGAGGATGAGAGATTAGTGAGCAGGGGGGCACCGTATAGGAGGGTTGGAAGGAGGAAGGTGGAAGCAAGGGTTAGTCTAGAATGAGGAGAGAGGAAGTGATTGTTTCTATACAGTAGACCCAGTTTTATATGTATGTTTTTGATGTTTAGTAGGATGAGGGAATTAAATTTTAGTTGATCGTCGATTGTGACACCAAGAAGTTTGGTGGAGGGTACGATCTCGATGGAGGAGTTGTTGAGGCTGGAAATTTGAAATGAGTTTTTGTCAAGGGAGGCAGATTTAGATGGAGAGAAAAGGAGTATTTTAGTTTTGTTGGCGTTTAGGGAGAGGTGATTTTGTAACATCCAGTTTTCAGTGGTAGAGAAGGCACTTTGAGTTAGGGCTTGGAGATCTGTTAGGTTGGGGGCAGAGCATATCAAAGTAGAGTCGTCAGCATATTGTACAATTTTTGTGTTAGGGATGGCTTTGTAGAAATCATTTATGAAGATATTGAATAGTACTGGGCCAAGTATGGAACCCTGAGGAACTCCTGTAGGGGTCGGAAGAAAAGTAGAGGTGGCTTGGCCCCATTTTACAGCTTGGGATCTGTTAGAAAGGTAGCTGGAGAACCAGTTAAGGGATTCAGGGCAAAGGTTGAGGTTAGATAGGTGATTTAGAAGGTGGGTGTGAGAGATGGTATCAAAAGCTTTAGATAGGTCTAGTAGGACAGTGGATACTAAATTACTGATGTCACGGGCAGAGTTGACTGAGTGTAGAAAGGAGAGGAGGGCAGTATTTGTGCTATGACCTGGACGGAAACCGTGTTGGGTAGGAGAGAGAAGGTGGTGCTTAGTAAGGAATGGCAGGAGTTGTAGGTGGATACATTTTGCTAGAATTTTGGATATAGGGGAGAGAATGGCTATAGGGTGGAAATTTGAACAGTTTTTGCCACCTTTGTGGAGGGGTAGGATGTAAGAGCTACGCCATAGTAAGGGAACGTAGGATTCAAGTAATGATCTATTAATTAGGATGCTGATAGGAAGAGCAATAGAGTCAGAAGCAATTATTAACCACCTTAGGCATAGAAGAAGGATTAGTACAAAGAGAGACCCTGTCTTTGTAAAAAAATGAAAAAGGTGGAACTGCCATCAATGTCTGAAGTTCATCCACCAGCAGTACAGTCTTCCAAGTACAGTGCAACATGGAAGAGGAAATTGAGTTAATTTCTCCAAAACAAAATTAAGATTCCAAGGAGGAGGAATAGGTTTAGGAATAGGTCTTCTTGGGGCATTAAACTGAAGAACGTCTTTCAAAAACTGTTTACTTCAAAACAAGAAGAAAGGGATGGATTCAAAGGCAGACAAGCAAAAATGGCTGACAGATGAGATGTAACAGATAAATGTGTCAGACCAGAAGTGAGCAACTCACAAAAATAAGAAAGGACCATAGGAATACTACATAAAAGGGGTGCAGGTCATGCTTTAGACATCAAACAAAATCTCTTCCATTTATCTGCACAAGATCTTCTGGTAGTAGGTTATCTGGCCTCCAGCAAAACCCAGAACACACCCTCAGAAAACTGGTGTCTAAAAGGAATCAAAACCCTATCACCCAGAGTCACCTGAAGAGTGGGCAAGCGAGGATGAATGAGAGAACCATTGTGTGTGAGAAGACTCATCTTCAGAGGTAACATGTAATGATTGTCCCTTGCCAGATTAAACAGAAAGGGAACCAGTGATATCTGGGGGAAAAGGCAGTCACCAACAAGATGTTGGGCTTGTCCCCAATGATTTTGTGCAGGACTTTTTGTAGCAGAGGAAGTGGAGAATAGGCATACAGAAACATTCCCTTGCAAGAAAAAGACAGGGCATCCACTTTCCAAGGTAGAGGACTTGGCACTCTGAAACAGAGCTAGAGAAGTTGTCTGTTCAGACAGGAGGTAAAATATCTACTTGAGTAGTACCCCATTGATGTACTATGTCCAGGAACACCTCCCTGTGAAGTATCCATTTGTGAGAATCTGTTCTGGACCTGTACAAAGTGTCTGACACAAGAATGTGTTTTGAGGGGGTGTAAACTGCCTAAGGGAAACAACTGATAGTGGACCACAAAATCCCAAGCCTGAAGAGCCAGCCTACAAAGAAAATAAGACTTTGTGCCCCTTGTTTGTTGATGTACCACATGATTGTTCTCTATAAAAAATCTTTAGAAGACCTGGAACCCAAGGAGATCAGAAGGCACAAAAGGCCAGAATTAGAGCCTTCATCTTTTTGATGTTTATATGGTCTGCAAGTAGTTGATGAGACCAAAGTCCCTGGACTTTGAGGTTGTTTGAGAAAGCTCCCCAATCTTGATTTGATGCATTCATGTACAGCTCGTGAGTGAGAATAGGAACCTAAAAAGATACACCAGTAGAGGTTGAACTTGAGACAGAGTAAGACTGGAACAGGAACATCCAGAGGATGGCAGTGCTAAAGCCTGTGATGCCCTAACACTGGCTCAGTAATCAAGAAGCCTCAATCCTCACCACTGGCAATAGTGGGAAATGTACACACTGGGAGGATGACAAGTACTCCAATAGTAAAATACAATTTCCCTTAAGACACACAGAGACCACAGTCAGTCCGGAGCTGGCTTCTCTCTCTTTCTCCAGATCCCCAATAAGACTTTCCACTGGCACAGCTATACAGCTGAGTACCTAGCCAGGGGTTCCAGTCCAAGTCCTCCAACACTCTCTCTCTGTCCAACCAGTGCTTTGTGTCCCTGCCCAGGTAGCTGACATGCTTACTCTTGGACACACACACACACACACACACACACACACACACACACACACACACACACACACACACACACACACACACACACACAGACACACACACACACACACACACACACACACACACACACACACACACACACACACACACACACACACACACACACACACACACACACACACACACACACACACACACACACACACACACTTCGGAAAGGCTGGCACAGGTTTACTAGCTATTCCTCCTTCTTCCCAGACTGTAAGGTAGTTATCACAGCCACCAGAACCCCTTATCAGCTACTTTAAGGCCCTTAACAAAGGGTGTCCAATCCTACTGTGTAATGTTACTATTAAACCAAATGGTAGTTTGACCAAGAGCAAGGCTATTAGGAGTGGCCCACAGTGTCTCCAAATAGATATGCAAGCACTCTAAGAGCTTAAATATGTCTCACAAACAGGGTTGCCAGACCTTCCTATTTGAGAGGGACTGTCCTGGGATCATCAGTCCAATCCCAGGACACACACTGCCAGTTAAAATCCCAGTGAAACAGCCTCCGTTTTTTTGGTTGTTTTTTGATTGGCCCATGTGCCAGTATATGAGCCAATCAAAAAAAATGCTAAACAGAGCTACTTCTATTTAATAAAAAGAGTGCTTGCAACCACCAGGCAGTGAATAAAACTTTTAATAAAATAGGACAACAATTAAAACATTGGCACATTTTGGCTAAGTCATCCATCAGACAAAAAACATCTTTGAAAAAACACATAGCCAATCAATTAGTGGTATTTAACCCGCCATTTTTTTAGGGATGGTTGTACAGGTATAACATCATTCAAACCCAGTGCATAATCAGCAGCCAATTCAATTATCCACTTCATATCATTGTATTCAGTTGTATTAACTATATCACCTCCTCTAATATCCATTGTAACAATCTGTATAACCATAAATAAAAAGCCATGATCAGGATAGCATTTCACATGTTGAAATAGTGCATAATGTATGTTGCCTTGACGTATCGCTGGCATATGCTTTAATATTCTCTTAACTTTACAATTAGTTTTTCCTACATAATAGCAAGGACATGTATCACATTGAGCCAAGTAAACCATATTAATTGTGTGACAGTCTGCATACAGGTGAAAATCATACCTCCTGTTCGTCACTGGATGTATGAAATAATTTATATTACTTATATAGGGACAAGCCTTACAGTGTCTGCAAGGAAACATACCAGTTCTATTAGAAATTATCCTTTATTTTATTGCAGAGTATGTTCTTGGCACAATAAATCTTTTAAGTTGCTATTACACCTAAAACCAAAAGACGGAAATTCTCCCACTATATTAGCTATCTTCTCATCACTCAAAAGAATTTTCCAATTCTGTTTCATAATATCACAGATACAACTTATATTACTACTATACATAAACATCATACATGGTTTCCCTTGCAATGTGAGTTTTCTATGATTGCTAGTATCGCCATCAAGGTTTCTATTAGTAAACCAAGGCTTGGCTACACCCTTCTTATTATTTTGTGTGTGTGCTATACTTTTATCTATAACATTACCATTATATCCTCTTTGCTGCAAATTCATCTGGAGATTTCTTAGTTCTAATTGAAATCTCTCTTCATGAGTACAGAGATGTGATACTCTATAACCTTGTCCTATGGCTATGTTATCAAAAGTACGCCTAAGGTGCATACTGTCAAAAGTTAAATTATTCGTCCAGCAACTTTTCCTAAAAAGTGACGTTTGTACCAATCCCTCTTCATCTTTCAATAGCCTAACATCCAAGAAATCTATAGCACTCTTGGAGCTATGGAGAGAAAACCTAAGAACATTGGCTATACTTTCCCGATGTTGTATAAAAGAACCTAATTGCTCGTCGGTGCCCTTCCACAACAAAAACATGTCATCTACAAATTTGGCATAGTAGATCAATAAATCTTTCCATGGATGGTCTAGACAAAAAATACTCTAGTCTTCCCAATATGCGAGTACCAAATTCACATAACAATTCGCACAGGGTGTGCCTATGGCCACACACTGTCTTTGGAGCTAGAAGGTATCTTTATGTAGAAATACATTAGTTTCCAAAACTATTTTAAGGAGTCTAACTATCAACAAGTTAGTATTAACATCATAAACCTTCTTTTCCATCAGGACCATCTCAATAGCTTTAAACCATAATCATTGTTGATGACAGTGAATAAATTAACATCAGGTGTAACAAAAGTACATCCAGAGCAATCAATGTCCTCAGTTATATTGTGCAACTTGGTCAAAAATCATCCCGTATCTTTTAAAATTATTGGGTATAACAATATCTCATTTCTCAGCTTAGTCTCAACCCAAATGGATAGGTTTTCTGTTACTCATCCTCACCCAGACACAATGGATAGGATGGGTAACAGAAAACCTATCCAGTTTTACAAAGAATTACAAGTCAGCCTACTGTGGAAGCCACAGAGAGTATCCTGACCAGCTTCTCATGAAGCCCAGACTAAGGGAGGTCAAAATGTTTTTTCCATTATCTCTTCCACTAAAAAGGAAAGGGAAAGAGAAATGTAAAACTAAGTGAGGTATCTAAGCCTGAACACAACAAAGGAAAAACATCTATTTTCCTACCCTATCTGAAGATTTAGACTCCTTGCCAGATGGCAAGGTGGCAAATTGTTGCAATCCCTGTATCCTGTGATGGACTGACCAAATTGCAAATGAGCCTGCTATAGCAATCACCATTAGCATAGAGGGAGACCACTCTATAGTCCAGGTGACCTTAGTTCAATTAGTGGATAAGACAGATGTGTGGGGAGGATGAGCATGCCTATCTTCTCATGGGCAAATGGAGAGTGTTCAGTGAAACAATCCCAGGAAAAGGGGTGGTGACATGAAGGATGAGCTAGGGGTGTGTATTTGTTCAGCAAGCCATGAACATGGTAGCCCTCATTTTGGGTACATGAGAGAGCACACAGACATGATGAGAGCATAACAGCTCCTGTGGTGACACTGGTTAGTTGTCCTCACCCAGGAAAGGTGTTAGTGCTGCACTAAATACTTCCCCATTGCAGGGATACAAGCAAAGGCAAAAACAACTACTAAAGCTGCTTGTATGATGGCCTCTCCCAGACAGCTTTTGCCCTCACTGAAGAATACCTGGGATGGGGACTGAATAGCCAAAGTGGATAGCAGAGTTTTGACAGTCAGCAGACAAAGTGGCAAACAAAAAGAGAGAGAGAAAAAAAGAAATCTGCTGTGGGATGCCTTGTCAGGATCTCACTTCACTTGGCCATGTGACGGGGAAATCCATGGTGTCAGTTGACAGGGAACCAGAACTCAAAGCAGTGTGTATGGACTTGAGAGGCATGTATTGGACTCATTTCTGGTATCAGGCCATGTTCCATGTAAATGCATTCTCACATGCAACAGAATTCAAACAAAAGAAAGAATCAAAGACTTGAATCCTGTTGTGGAAGAACAGGGTGGATCCCCTTGGGTCTATATCAGATGATCGAAAGCTTACAAGTCCGAAGCTCACAACTTCGAACTGCAAACCTCGAAAGCTTACAACATCAAACGTACAAAAAAAAATACTAACTACCCAAAAAAACATGCTCTATGCAGGGGGGCAAGCCCCTCTGCACCCCCCACAGCCCCGTTACATAAATATACCAACTCCAAGATTGCACTATAGTGCAGTAAAGGGAAATCTGCCCTTCCCGCACTCTATGGCGATCTCTGTTCTGCGGTTCGATGTTGTAAGATTTCAAGGTTTGAAGTTCGATGTTGTGAGCTTCAGACTTATCAGCCTTTAATGTTCTGATATAAACCTGATCCCCTTCATTCTAAGTTACTGGGTTCTACAGGATCTAGAAACAGACCTGGGGAGAAGAAATCTTTACCCTGAATGCTACTATTTCTTTATACACCTTTACTGAATTGTCACTTGTGACATAGGCCAACTTACATTTATATAAAAATAATAAAACCATATTCAAGTTCACATTTACAAATGCTATACATCACATATATTGTTCTACACAATATAACCAAACCAAGAATTGCTCAGTTCTAACCTTCTCTTAAACCTCATTTTTCCTCTTAAACATTTTGCAGCATGTATTTTCCCACAATTTCCATTTTTTCATTGTAATTTACTCCTACCTTTTTTCTAAAGATCATCTAATCACTAATTTCTGTGTTGTTGATTTTCTTCCTGTTCATCTCCTTCTCCTAACTCCAGACTCTTATTCAGGTCCAAGGTAATCCTGATTCTTCTAGTCAACTCCCATGCTTTTCTCTCTCTCTCGAGCATTTTCCTTTGAAACAATGGAAAAGGGTTCACTGGCAAAGTCTCTTTGTGTGCTTTATTATTAGCAGAATCAGAAGCAGAGTCCCTTTCTGGGTGATGGCTCACTTTTTGTTGGGCAAACTTTTGTATTTCCTCCTTAGCCAGTTCTGCATCAAAAATGACTTTGATCCTCCTGGAAAAAAAATTCTGAAGACAGCTGGATATAGCAGCTTCAATCTCATACCTGCCTTTCAACATTTCCTGATTACTGGGATAAATTTGTTTCTCTTCTGCCTAGTGTATAGTGAATAATCATTGTCCACAAACAATCTATTGTCTCCAACTTTTAATACTTTGCCATTTTGTCACAATTTTGTTAGGATCAACTCTTTCTGCTAGCAGGTTTGCATCTTTACTAAGGCTGGTCTTGGCTGCTTTCTCATGGTCAGCTTTGTAGCATGCACGTGATGTGTCCTTTTAATTAACAATTTCTGCTGTGGAATAAAAGTCAATTTACTTATTTGTGCCTTCTCAGAATTAATAAAGTCTTTTCCTTCTAGTTTCTCTGGTACAGCAGATACGCCTTGTCTGCAAGGTACTAGAATACATTTTCTAGTAGAAGAAAAAATATATCAAATGCAGCCAGATCTGATTTAAATAAGTGAAACATTAAAGGAGTATATGAACTCAAATAATAAAAAGCTGGAAAATGGAAGAAGCTTTAAATAGTTATTCAGATGAACTGATAAAACTGCAAAGATTAAAGGCCAAAATTAATAAAATGCTGGCTGAGTAGGAAATTGCTGAGGAAGAGCTGTTTCAAAGAATGGTAGCATTAGAGGACAGAACATGCAAGGAAATGCCAAGATTTTCTGCTGTACCAGAGAAACTGGAAGGGCAGACTCTATAATAAATGTCTTGAAAGCATAAATAAACATCCACTGTGGTTACTCCCTATGCCATAGGAGAACCTTCAAAGAATGTTGTAACTTCCTAAACAGGAGACATTTGGCCCCCTTCTGATTCTATGAAAAGGTCCACTGAGGGGTAGCAAACCATACTGTCATGGTAGACAGTGTCTTTTTATCTTGCTTGCACCTAATCAAAATCTCTTTAATCTTAGATCTGAAGAGTGAGGAGCCATTAAAGGGGCCACTGATAAAGGATACCTTGCAGCAGTCCACAAAGTTGCACAACTTCATCCATGAGTGGCAATGCGTAGTAATGCTGGGGCCAGCAGTTTGGGATGTTCCATTGATAGCATGGGAAATTAGCCTCTTAGTAACATTGACAATAGGCTGTAGAACAGACAACTGAACCTCCAGAGTCTTCTTGGTCTCCAGGCACTACTGTGTCTTGTTATTCCTTGACACTTCTGATACTATGTTGCATTAAGTCTGTCAAGTGAAAAAGATAGTTAACAGCTTTCAGAGGAAAGCAGTTGAGGCATAAACACTCTCAAATGGTCCAATGCCTGAGATTCTCTATTCAGGGGATGGACCAAGGAACTCTCCTCTGAAATGTCTTTTTTAGTGATGGTGTCCACCAAGAAAGCAATCACTGTCAGATCCTGACACCAGTGAGGCTGATCCTTGGGTGGGGGTGGGCATTTTATCTGGATTTTTGAAAATTGGCTCCACGATATTGGGTTCCATTCATGCCCTTCAAGACACAAGGTCAATAAGTGGCTATTGTCCGGAGGGGGGCACCAAGGCTGTGGATGGTACCCAAAGGCTTCCAAAAACTGAGTCATCCTAAGAAGGGGCTTCAGTTGTTCAGCCCCCATGCTGGCAAAGCTCCAAAAGATCACTAAAGGAGGTGTCATCGTGTGGAGACTCAGGGGACACCTCTCCTTCATTGATGTCAGTATCCTTAATGAAGGACTCCTCAGTGAAGTCCAGGTGCTTCCTTCTGCACCACCTCTTACTGGACTCTTCCCACTCCAGAGAATTTGGAGAAGGGGAAAAGATAGAGGACCCAGCCAGGGGACCAGTAGGAGTGAGCTGTTCAGGAGCAGACTAATGGATTGTCGAGGCAAGGATGTGAGGGAGAGGCACTAGCTGTGTTTAATCAATTCTCTTTACCAGAGAAAAGACTGTCTACAGCATTGAAGATGGTGGCAGAAGCTGACTGAATGGAACCAATGGTCCTGGGATATGAGCAACCCAGTGATGCTCCAAATCCGGGAAACTCCTTCATTCCCCAACACCAACATCAGAGCCAAGCTGTTGAAAGTGGATGCCCCAAGCAGTAGGGACAATCCTGAAGTGGGGATAGTCTAACCAGATGTGGACCAGCCTGCCTTGACACACTTGGCTCTGAGGCCCATTTAACATCAAAGAGAATGAGGTCAGGATCAGAGCCAAAATCCTCCACACTGTTGGCCCTGACTCCACAGAAGAGAACAGAACCAGGATTGATGACGTCAGAATTAGAATTGCCTAGGCATAGTACAGCCTTGCTGAGTTTAATTTTGGTGGCTGCCAAAAAAATGAATTACTAGAAAATGGAAATCAAAGTCTAAAACAACTGTACAAGAAGTAGCCAAATAAAGTAACAGAGATAAAAGAACTGGAAGTGGGATCTTTGTAAAAGAGTAGGAACAAATTATGTAAAAAATGGGAATTGTAAGAACAGTACACACAGAATAAAGTTTTGGAGGATGAATGAGTTTTAAAAGAAAGCAGGATGCAAATGAGCTCTGTAATGTTTGACTGACAATGACTTTATAAATTATAACTGATGTATAATGTTTGCAAATGAAAACATAACAATATGGTTTGTTTTCATTTATATAAATGTATGATTGCCTATGTTATAAGGGATAATTCCATAAAGATGTTTTTTGTAAAAAAAAAAAAAAAGAAAATGAATGGGTAGTGGTAATATATAACACTTTATTTTAGTTCAGATCTAATACTTCATAGGTTTTGGCTAAGATATGAACAATAATTTATTTTTGGTTCAAAATGTTGCCTCATTTTGTTTGCAAAGTGCCTTAAATTAATCTTAAGATCAAAGTTTTTTTGGCAATTAATGGTAATTTGCACAATACCACTCCACTCTTAAAAACTATAAGTTGAATGTTAGACATATCTTAACTGTTAATTATTGAGCCTCATCTACCTCTACCTCTAACCTTGGTATATTTATGTCTTTCAAAAATATTTCCATGTTCTTTTTCTTGATTTCTCCCCACTTTTCTATTTTACACAAATTTTCATAAAGTTAACTATCTCTAGTACCTCTACAGGATCTCTGGTTATTGTTCTTGTTATAGGCTCTGTAATTTTGACAGCAGCACTTTCTTTCTGTTGCCCATCATTGTGCAAAAGTACCTGTGCTCTGAGTTAAAAAAAACAGTTGCTTAACAGCAATCTTTCTAAAATCATGCATTTTATCCAGGTACTCCATTATGTTCTCTTTACCACTCTGTAATTGCTCATTTTGTTCCATGAGATTCCCCTTATTCTGTAATACTTTGATCTTTGTCAACCCCTCTAAATAATTCTTGTTACTTCTTAACCATATCTCTTTTTCTTTTATTTCTACCCTATTTTTAAACTCCATTTGCATGTTATCACACTAGCCACCTATAACTTCTGAGTACTTTCTGCCCACCCAATGACACACAAATAATTTCTTCTACCCATTCCTTAAATTCTTCTCTTTTTAATAGGCAGGTGGGAAAGTGTTGGTGTCTCATCTTTGCTTCATTACCCTGCATTTTGTATCTTAGTAATTATCAGTGTATGATTTGAATGATCGGATTTTATTAGATGTATGTCAAATATCTCAATTAAATCTGCATGTTCTGGGGAAATATAATTTCTGTCTAGTCTAGCCAAATTATTTCTCCTTGGTGAATAATATTTAAATTCTCTCTGAGTTCCTACTTCTGAATTCATACCTTACATACCAAATATTTTCCTAAATTTATTCCAAAGTTTACCATCTTTTGTTATACTTTCCTTTCTAGCCCCTTATACAGCCTCATTTTTGCAAATCAAATTCCACTCCTATTGATAAGTAATGCTCCCTGCTGAAAGCTGATTATTTACCCCATTTTAAGCTCTATAATAGTGGTTTTAGGTGGAATATAAATACATGTCAGCTTAATCCTCATTCCTTGCCAGTATCCCCTTACTACCATAAATCTGCCATTATTTCTTTTTTCTCTTCTATCACTATTGAAGCTGATCTAGCAATTAACATAAGCACTTCTATTTTCCTTGTTCCTGATATTCTGCTGCATAGCCATTCTGAAATCCTTTCTTTATCAAATTCACATGCTCAGTTTTTTCCAAATGTGTCTCATGTAGCATTGGTATTTGCACTCTGAATTGCTTAATATAATTGAGTATTCTTTCCTTTTTGTCTGTATGTATGAGATCATTCACAATCCAAGATAATATGGAATGTGCCGCCATTATGATAATAAGTCATTATTCCAACCTATTATATGACAGCTTTTAACAATGTCTTATTTCCAAATTTTGTGATATATGTACACACTAATGTTTGGTGCATTGGAACCTATATCATATTTTACAAGATTTTGTTTTAATGAAAACCCTCAAACAAAAAAGGCAAACACATCTCCACAACACCCCCATACTTACTACAAACACACAAAGCTATGTATATCTTCAAATAACATTTACCCCTCTTAGTGGGAACAATTGTCTCAAATAGACACAGGTCTTAACCAACATAAAGTTGAGGTTATCCATGCAAAGATACATGTTTATTGCCAGTGCTTCTACTTACACTAATTTGTGTCTGTTCTTTTTATATCTTTATTCCACTCCCAGATATGAAAAACAATTGTCCAAAATAGACACAGGCCTTAACCAACCTAAAGTTGAGGTTATCCATGCAAAGACACATGTTTATTCCCAGTGCTTCTATTTACATTAATTTGTGACCCTTCTTTTTTATCTTTATTCCTCTCCCAGATGTGAAAAACAACTTGCATGCATTCAGAAAACATTAAATTATATATTTACAGAAACAGTGCACTGGCTTTTTTATTGCCATATAATCAGCTTGTTTCCATGGAAATGTAAGAGAAAAATGTAGTCCTCAGCTGCAGGCTTCTAAAAACAAGCTGAAACATTTATCACTAAAGGTAAACTTTTCAGTATATTCAGTGTTCTATTATTTACTTGTTTCCACTTAGAACTTGTTAGATTAAGCCAAGGGTTTTAATTCTGACAATAATTTATATAAAAGTAACAGAAAACATATCAGCTCTACATATATTATGATGTGTGCACTTTTGCACCCCACTTCCCAGCTCAACAACCTAAGATTGCAGCTTAAGTTAAGCATGCTTTTGCCTAGACTTTTTTCTCTTTTTGCATTGTAATGTCTATATTTATCAATACTAAAAAAGAAGAAACAAAGAAACATAGAAATAAAAAAGGTATCCATTTACTTTAGTATATTCATCACATATAGGAACAACTAAAATGCTTTACTCTAAAACCAGTAATTTATAACATAAAACTATCATGGAAATACTGTTAAAACAGAAATAGTTTTACTTACAGTTAACTTTTCCCTTTGTAGTCCCCTCCCCTCAGTGTCATTCCAAACATTAATCACATGAAGTGAGGCAATTGCCTTTCAGTTCCCCATAAGTTTAACTAAATCAACAAAAGTCCACTCTTTCCACTTTTTATTATACATCTGTTTTTCACAAATGCAATTGATGCTTTACACTGTCCCATTTATTCACTAATTTCTGTGTTGTTGATTTTCTTCCTGTTCATCTCCTTCTCCTAACTCCAGACTCTTATTCAGGTCCAAGGTAATCCTGATTCTTCTAGTCAACTCCCATGCTTTTCTCTCTCTCTCGAGAATTTTCCTTTGAAACAATGGAAAAGGGTTCACTGGCAAAGTCTCTTTGTGTGCTTTATTATTAGCAGAATCAGAAGCAGAGTCCCTTTCTGGGTGATGGCTCACTTTTTGTTGGACAAACTTTTGTATTTCCTCCTTAGCCTGTTCTGCATCAAAAATGACTTTGATGCTCCTGGAAAAAAAATTCTGAAGACAGCTGGATATAGCAGCTTCAATCTCATACCTGCCTTTCAACATTTCCTGATTACTGGGATAAATTTGTTTCTCTTCTGCCTAGTGTATAGTGAATAATCATTGTCCACAAACAATCTATTGTCTCCAACTTTTAATACTTTGCCATTTTGTCACAATTTTGTTAGGATCAACTCTTTCTGCTAGCAGGTTTGCATCTTTATTAAGGCTGGTCTTGGCTGCTTTCTCATGGTCAGCTTTGTAGCATGCACGCGATGTGTCCTTTTAATTAACAATTTCTGCTGTGGAATAAAAGTCAAGTTACTTATTTGTGCCTTCTCAGAATTAATAAAGTCTTTTCCTTCTAGTTTCTCTGGTACAGCAGATACGCCTTGTCTGCAAGGTACTAGAATACATTTTCTAGTAGAAGAAAAAATAAATCAAATGCAGCAAGATCTGATTTAAATAAGTGAAACATTAAAGGAGTATATGAACTCAAATAACAAAAAGCTGGAAAATGGAAGAAGCTTTAAATAGTTATTCAGATGAACTGATAAAACTGCAAAGATTAAAGGCCAAAATTAATAAAATGCTGGCTGAGTAGGAAATTGCTGAGGAAGAGCTGTTTCAAAAAATGGTAGCATTAGAGGACAGAACATGCAAGGAAATGCCGAGATTTTCTGCTGTACCAGAGAAACTGGAAGGGCAGACTCTATTATAAATGTCTTGAAAGCATAAATAAACATCCACTGTGGTTACTCCCTATGCCATAAGAGAACCTTCAAAGAATGTTGTAACTTCCTAAACAGGAGACATTTGGCCCCCTTCTGATTCTATGAAAAGGTCCACTGAGGGGTAGCAAACCATACTGTCATGGTAGACAGTGTCTTTTTATCTTGCTTGCACCTAATCAAAATCTCGTTAATCTTAGATCTGAAGAGTGAGGAGCCATTAAAGGGGCCACTGATAAAGGATACCTTGCAGCAGTCCACAAAGTTGCACAACTTCATCCATGAGTGGCAATGCGTGGTAATGCTGGGGCCAGCAGTTTGGGATGTTCCATTGATAGCATGGGAAATTAGCCTCTTAGTAACATTGACAACAATAGGCTGTAGAACAGACAACTGAACCTCCAGAGTCTTCTTGGTCTCCAGGCACTACTGTGTCTTGTTATTCCTTGACACTTCTGATACTATGTTGCATTAAGTCTGTCAAGTGAAAAAGATAGTTAACAGCTTTCAGAGGGAAAGTAGTTGAGGCATAAAAGCACTTCCCCAAATGGTCCAATGCCTGAGATTCTCTATTCAGGGGATGGACCAAGGAACTCTCCTCTGAAATGTCTTTTTTAGTGATGGTGTCCACCAAGAAAGCAATCACTGTCAGATCCTGACACCAGTGAGGCTGATCCTTGGGTGGGGGTGGGCATTTTATCTGGCTTTTTGAAAATTGGTTCCACGATATTGGGTTCCATTCATGCCCTTCAAGACACAAGGTCAATAAATGTGTCCAGAGGGGGGGGCCACCAAGGCTGTGGATGGGCCCACCCCAAAGGCTTCCAAAAACTGAGTCATCCTAAGAAGGGGGTTCAGTGGTTCAGCCCCCATGCTGGCAAAGCTCCAAAAGATCACTAAAGGAGGTGTCATCGTGTGGAGACTCAGGGGACACCTCTCCTTCATTGATGTCAGTATCCTTAATGAGGGACTCCTCAGTGAAGTCCAGGTGCTTCCTTCTGCACCACCTCTTACTGGACTCTTCCCACTCCAGAGAATTTGGAGAAGGGGAAAAGATAGAGGACCCAGCCAGGGGGACCAGTAGGAGTGAGCTGTTCAGGAGCAGACTAATGGATTGTCGCAGGCAAGGATGTGAGGGAGAGGCACTAGCTGTGTTTAATCAATTCTCTTTACCAGAGAAAAGACTGTCTACAGCATTGAAGATGGAGGCAGAAGCTGACTGAATGGAACCAATGGTCCTGGGATATGAGGAACCCAGTGATGCTCCAGAATCCGGGGAAACTCCTTCATTCCCCAACACCAACATCAGAGCCAAGCTGTTGAAAGTGGATGCCCCAAGCAGTAGGGACAATCCTGAAATGGGGATAGTCTAACCAGATGTGGACCAGTCTGCCTTGACACATTTGGATCTGAGGCCCAGTTAACATCAAAGAGAATGAGGTCAGGGTCAGAGCCAAAATCCTCCACACTGTTGGCCCTGACTCCACAGAAGAGAACAGAACCAGGATTGATGACGTCAGAATTAGAATTGCCTAGGCATAGTACAGCCCTGCTGAGTTTAATTTTGGTGGCTGCCAAAAAAATGAATTACTAGAAAATGGAAATCAAAGTCTAAAACAACTGTACAAGAAGTAGCCAAATAAAGTAACAGAGATAAAAGAACTGGAAGTGGGATCTTTGTAAAAGAGTAGGAACAAATTATGTAAAAAATGGGAATTGTAAGAACAGTACACACAGAATAAAGTTTTGGAGGATGAATGAGTTTTAAAAGAAAGCAGGATGCAAATGAGCTCTGTAATGTTTAACTGACAATGACTTTATAAATTATAACTGATGTATAATGTTTGCAAATGAAAACATAACAATATGGTTTGTTTTCATTTATATAAATGTATGATTGCCTATGTTATAAGGGATAATTCCATAAAGATGTTTTTTGTAAAAAAAAAAAAAAGAAAATGAATGGGTAGTGGTAATATATAACACTTTATTTTAGTTCAGATCTAATACTTCATAGGTTTTGGCTAAGATATGAACAATAATTTATTTTTGGTTCAAAATGCTGCCTCACTTTGTTTGCAAAGTGCCTTAAATTAATCTTAAGATCAAAGTTTTTTTGGCAATTAATGGTAATTTGCACAATACCACTCCACTCTTAAAAACTATAAGTTGAATGTTAGACATATTGTAAATGTTAGTAATTGAGCCTCATCTACCTCTAATCTTGGTATATTTAATCCTTCCATACGCATTTCCATTTGTACTTTTCCTTGACTTCCACATTTCTCTGCTTACAAAGATTTTCATAAAATTTCCAAAATATTTATAATACCTTTGCATGATGGTTATTTTCCTTGTTATAGGTTACCAAGGCTTGGCAAGAACCCTTTCTACTTTCTTGTGCCAAAAGCTTTTGTGCTCTGGAGTTATTATCAAAAACCTTTGCTTAACAGCAATTTTTCTAAACGCATGCATATTATCAATGTAATGCCTTATTTTCTCTTTAGCACTCTGCAATTGTGCCTCTTCTCGTTCTGTGAGAATTCTACTATTCTGCAATACTTTAACCTTTGTCAGTCACTCTAAATAGTGCTCATTACTTCTTAACACTATCTCTTTTTCATTTATTTCCACCCTATTTTTAAACTCCACTTTATAGGTTTATCCCACTCCCTTGCTATATTTTCAGAATAAATTTCTGTCTTTCCTAATAACTCCCAAATAATTTCTACTACCATTCCATAAATTCCTCTCTCTCTAACATTATCCTTCATTTTTATTTTAGTTGTTATTCATGTGTAATTTGAAATAGTTATTGGATGCATATTAAAATTTTCAATTAAATGCAAGTTCCTGCAAAATATAATTTCAGTCTTGCCTAGTCCAGTTTGTGCACCTTGGAGATTAATAATATTCAAACTCTCTCTGAACTCCTAGCACTGAGATTAATAATATTTAAACTCTCTCTGAACTCCTAGCACTGGTCACATCTTCCACACCAAATATTTTCATAAATTTCTTCAAGAATCTCCTCACTTTTGTTATATTTTCCCTTTTAGACCCCCAGATACATCCTCACCATTGTAAATCAAATTTCAGTCCCCACCTATAAGTACTATTTCCTGTAGAAAGCTGATTTTCCTTCTAGAAGTTTAAGCTCCACTGCAACAGTTTAGATGGAATATAAATACATGCCAGTGTAATCCTCTTTGTACCTTGCCAGTAGCCCCTTAGTACTACAAATCTAACATTATTATCTTTTGTTCCCTCTTCTCTCAATATTGGCACTCCTCTTGCAATTAATACAAGTACTTCCCTTTTCCTTGGCATGGATATTCAACTGAACAACCATCCTGAAATCCTTTATCAAATTCACATGCACAGTTCTTTCCAAATGTGTCTCCTGTAACACAACTATTTGTACTCGGCACTTTTAATATAGTCCACTACTCTGTTTTTGTATATATCTGTAAAACCATTCACATTTAAAGATAATATGCAAAGTGTTGTCATTATTAGAAGCTCTTATTCCCGCCTGTGATGTACAACAGGTTTTTGTAAAACATCTCTTTTCAGCTTTTGTGTTACATGCATACACTGTTTGGCAGGTTGATCTTTTATAAAATTGTTTCTTGTTATATCCATTTGACTCTATGTCACATCTAACAAAAGTTTTTGTTTTAATGAAAACCCTCAAACAAAAAAACAAACACCCTTGGCCATAACCTATTAACTTAATACAAACACTCAAAACTATGTACATCTTCAAATATTGAAGTTTAATCCTCAAAATAAGAATAAATGTCCCAGATTGACAGCCAGACTCACAGGCTTGAATTAACCAACAATTAAGGTTATCCATGCTAAGACACATGGTACAGCCTGTGCTTCTCCTTAAACTAATTGGTGTCTGTTTTAAGATGCCTTTTCCAGATGTAGAAAACAACTTGAATGCTTTCAGAAAACATTATCTCCTAGCCATCGAATTACTTGACTGTTTATATTGCCCTGATCAGCTTGTCTCGACAGAAATGTGAGAGCCTGATGCACAGTTGCTTTCCACTACAAGCTTCTTATGTTGCATTGTGAACATGTATTTGCTAGAGGAAAACTTGTTGTTATATTCAATGCTCTTTTATTTACTTGCTTCCCCATAAAACATATTCGATTAAACCAATAACATTAATCCAGTCATTTCCCTATGCACAAATAAGGGAAGCATATCAGTTTTACTTATATCATGCTCTTTTGTCCAGGCTTTCTTCTATTTTTACACTGCACTGCCTACACTTCTTAAAACTGAACAAGAAGAAAGATGAAGCAAAAAGTAGGGGCACCTGTTTAGGTTAGTATCCCTATTACATGAGTAAATAAATGAAAAAAGCTTTACATTATCGTATGCTGTATATGTCATGTAAAAAATACTGTTAACATTTGTTTTACTTATAGTTACCTCTTTCCTTCTTTTCCCCTCTCCTTAATGCTCTTCTAAACATTAATGACATTAAGTAAGGCATATGCTTGGAGACCCCTAAAAGTTTAAAAAAGTAAAAAAAAAAAAGTCCAATATTTTCAGGCTTTCTTATTCTTATTTTTATTCAGGTTTATCTTGTTCTGTCATATTTTACAAATGTAATTGATGCTTTGTAATACCACATTTACTCATTAATTTATGAGTTGTTGGTTTTCTTCCTCTTGATCTCCATCTCCCAAATCCAGTCTCTCATTAATTTTCAACATATTCCTAGTTCTTCTAATCAACTCCTGTGCAGTTTTTTCTGCTTTCAAGCATTTTTCTTTAGAATATTGAAAAAAATGATGACATAGTCTCTCTATGGGCTTTATTATCAGAAGAAACAGAATCTCATTTTGTTTGATAGCACACTTTTTGTTGGACAATCTTTTGCATTTCCTTAGCACGTTCTGCATAAAAAATACTTTGACACCCCCACAGGAAAATATTCTAAAATTAGCTGGATACATTGAATTCCACACCTGCTTTTCAAGATTTCCTGATTGCTGGAATAATTTACACCTCTTCTGCCTGGTGTACATTGAGTAAACATTTTCTAAAAACACAATACCGTCTCCCACATTTAGTACTTTGATGATCTGCCACAATTTTGTCAGAATCAACTCTTTCTGCTGGCATGATTGCACATTTTCTATGAAAGGTCTTGGCTGCTATTTTAAGGCCAGATTTGGAGCATATACATGGTGTGCATTTTCAATTAACAACAACTGCTGTGGAATACCAGTCCAATTGCTTATGTGTGCTGTTCGTAAAATGAACACAGTCTGTTCCTTCCAGTTTCTCTGGCATAGCAGAAAATCTCAGGTTTTCCCTATGTGGTCTATCTTCTAATTCTACCATTTTTGAAACATCTCTTCTTGGGCAATCTCATACTCAGCCAGCTTTTTCATAATTTCAACCTCTAATTTTTGTAGTTTTATCAGCTCTTCTAAATATCTTTTTAAAGCCCCTTCCATTTTTCCAGCCTTTTGTTATTGAGTTGATATACTCCTTCAATGTTTCAGTTATTTTAATCAGCTCTGAGCACATTTGACTTATTTTTTTCCTTTAGTTTACTGGAAATCATGTCTTGTACCAAACCTGGAGCTTGAACTGGTTTTTGTTGAACAGCTGCAGGATTCTTCCCAGCCAGTGTTTTCCCTTCAACTTTTGTGACCAATTTTCTTTCAGGTTCTCCAAATTTCTTTTCTTTTTTTGCATCCAGGCAGTGCAGTTTCTAGCCAGTTACTGAAATGTACCAAAAAAGAAAAATTCACTGGCACTCTTTTCCGAGTTTCTGTTTTCACACTGGGATAACTGAAATGAAGCTGTTAGTGTGGAGCCATCTTGGAAGACCCCCACTTTTTACTTGTTGATCTCAAGAACAGTCAAGTGAAATAAATTCACATGCTGGTTCCATGCAATGCAGAAATAAGCCTCACAGTACCTCTGAAGTTTATCAAATGTACTTCTATAATCCTTTAATGTATGATGATGATAATAGTAGGTTTCATTATGTGTGCTAAAGTGAGGGCAAGGAGGGGATGTACAGAAACCCATTAAGAACAAGAGAAGAACAATCTACACAAAGAAACTCACTGGAGGTCCCTTCTTACTATCAAAAGCTTGAAAAAAGTCTACAAACATCACTTTTTTTATGTTTGTTACACAACTTTATCTAGTGTTGCAGATTACAAAATACAGTTATTGATGCATTTCAAATGTGAGAAAACAACACAAATCACCCACTGCCTTATAAAGACATTTCTTAAATATAATTAGTGGGCAAAGAGTACAAAACGTGTGCTTGGCAAAACAACTTCAAACATTTGCACAACCAGATATACTGGCAATAACAAGCCAATAGCAAGCCTGAAATGTGCTCTAAACCATTAATACCACCTGTTACCTTCTCACAGCATCTGTAATCTAGGTAAAGTGTACAGAATAGTTTAGCAAATTCAAATTTTTGTGGATATTTAGATTCATGAGAATCTCTTCCATAAAGTCAATACTTTAGCCACAATTATCCTAAAATCTTGGGAACCTCTGCTTAGGTAGTGCACAAATTTATCAACTCAGGTATGGTGACAGTCACATACTAAATTACACAAAACAAAAATTAAATGTAACATTGTTTTTTTTTCTAACATCAATGAATAAGGTTCAAGGCAGTCACATTTCTCTGACCTGTCTACACATACATCTGTCAAAATAGCTTCATTTGATACTGAAGGAAATGAATAGACATATGAGCATTCAGTATATTGCATAACTTTGGAAAGGTCTCCTTCAAGAGTATTGGTTAAAATGTTTTATTATGGGAATCCTTCTATGCAGAATTCTTGCACTATGTAGGGAAATACCTAAGATTTAGGAGGACACAGTAAGCCCACTATCCTCAGTTTAACCGAAGACATTGAGCAGGAAAAACAATAAGGGCATAAACCTATAAACTTGCCAAATTGTAGTATATGTTGGCAGGCCAGTAAAGTGCAGCCAAAAATGTTCAGTACTCATGTATCTATTTCATCCATTTCTGAAAGGTCCTAAATAATCTGTAGCAATATTAAGCCACTTCTTAGAGAGGTAGTATTCAGATAATCTAAAAAATGAAGGCCTCAGAAGGCTTCCCTATGAATGATCAAGATATGACCATTTAAAAAAACTGTTCAGAGAACTAATCAAGAAAACATCTTATATAAAACCCAGCTGCATATATCATGTGTCATTGTGGGGGACAAGCCCCCATACCTTATTTAAATATACCAATGCCACTGTTGCACAGGGGTGGTATGGTGAAACTCCCTAGAATCAACACAAAACAATCTTGTATAATCACAGATTCCCACAGTGATGTGAAATCCAATAACAAGCTACTATGACCAAATGTGTATCAGCAGTTAGTACCCAATCAAAATCAAATTTCCATCAGACACATGTAAGAAAACCCCCGAGAATGTCATCCTAAAACAGGATGATGCCAAAGAAGGCAGCACTCTGTTGAAAAAAATCGTGGTCCAAGCAGTACTGTTTGGTGAAAGCATGAATAGATAGCCAAATGCATTTTTTGTGCCCCACTCTCTGTTGACCATCAGCTCCCTGCATTCTAATGAAATATTCATTCTTCAAAGCACAACAGCTGTTCCCAGTCCATTTGTTCAACATGAGGTAAGAGTTGAGAATAGAACTATCATACTGCTAGCCATACGGGCATTCTTTAGATATGGCCTAACCTTATCTTCTGGTAGCAATGGCTACTCATCCTCGTAAAAGGACTACCTATGTCTGCTCCTTGAAACACCTCCATAAGGGCTACTGCATTGGCTTGGGAGGACTCCATCTCCTCCCTTCCTCAGTGCTTGTTCTTAGGGAAGCAGCTTATGCCACTCCCCTGGAGTGCTAGGTCACCACAGGGGGAGGTGCCACCAGAACCCTCCCTTCCTGCCAGATGAACATACCAGCACAGGTAATTTGTCTCTTGCCCACACCTTCCTTATTCTTTTAGCTTCCTAATCTACTAAACGGTCTCAGGTCATCAAGGTTGCAGTCAGGGTTTTCTCTTTCTGCACCACATAGAGCTGAAGGCAATGGAAGCATCATTGAAAAAGGCAGCAGAAGCAGACAAACTCTGGTGCAGCAGCCTTTGACTGCATTAGACAGGGGGTTAGTCATTCACCAAATGATAAAAAAGATGCATTCAACAATACATCTGGAAAGGGTTTGCACAGTCACAGCCAACCATGCCCAGCAGGGACAAAGAAAGAAAGAAAAAGAAAACAGCTGTTCCATGTTCTTGAATTCAAATAGCACCCCACTAACAATCAAGGAAGCAAACTCCCTAAGAATTTATCTCCTGAAACTACAAGTAAATTTTCTCCACAGTTGCACAATATCAGGGAAACCACCACCAACAAAAAAAGCTGAAACAATGACAAGGCTCATACAATTACCATATTTCAGAAGAATCAGTGGGTATGTAAAAGAAATTCTGGAGCTGAGGATTCAAAGTTTGGCTTGTTTAATATTTCTGTGAGCAGATTGCATTCATATCATAGATCATAGCTCATAGATCTCCTGTAGCCTCCTTAGTTAAAGCATGATGCATACCAAGGGTATAAAAGGATTTCCCTCTCTCACCTGGATTTTACCACAGGGTAAAAATGAAAGGATAAATATACTTGTTTACAACGAGTTACAAGATTAATTGCTAAAAACATGCACTCATCTAGATGAACACCTAGTCCTTGCGAAACACTAGATAGGATTCCTTAAAGATGGGCCTGCAACTGTTTAGATCCTGGAGGTGGATAATGACTACCAGGAGCAGCAATTTCCATAACAAAACTTAAAATCCACTGGACCAGGAAGATAGAATGGCTAGGTTAGCCTGTAACAAGGATGGTTCATAGGAGGGACGAGATACAGAATCCTGTTAAGAAATGCCCAAACTTGGACAGATGTCCACGGTCCACAACCATGTGATATGCCAAAATAGCAGAAACATGCATCTTGACCATAGAATAATTGAGATATAAGGCAAATACATTTGAGATAGTTGCGGTGGTGCTGCAGTAGTTTTGTCGCCTCCCAGTAAGACGTTGTCCCATTCGATTCTCAGCTAGAGTGTCTTCTGTGTGGAGATATGCGTGAATGGGCGTACCTTCGTTGAAGGTTGTGCATCAGAGCTGGCAACTCGGCACGTAAAAATCTGCTGCCAATCATTAGTGGACCGGAGTTCTGCTATGGCGACCCCTAACCGGGAAAAGCCGAAAGACACAACAACAACAACATGAGTTCAGGAACATGGACCAGCTGTTTTTTTTTTTCTTTTTTGTCCCAGGTGGATATGGTTGGCTGTGACTGTGCACTCCTTTCTAGATGTATTGCTGAATGCATATTTTTTATCATATGGAGAAAGACTAACCCTTCAGATAGTTGAAAATTTTATACACAATCAACTGTGGGGAAGATTTTATTTATTGATTGATTGATTGATTGACATTTGTTGACCAGGAAAGTCCGACTGGAACAAGAGCCCATTTTCAGCAGAGGCCCAGGGAGAAAAGCTCCACAAACACATTATGACTGCACAGTATTTTACAAGAATTTACAGAATTACGGTACAAACAAAACAAGGAACAGAGTAATAAATTGCGGGATGTTACATCATCAAGAGAAAAAACAGTAATTTACAAGATATACACACATATATATATATATATATATATATATATATAGGTTTACTATTAAAATTTCGAAACAAACTCCATCGACTGTACTATTGTCAAACACGAAGTTCGAAAACGGTAATATTGATGGCAAAAAAACAACCTAGAAACAGGTTTTAACATGGGTCGAGATAGGGGAGATGTTTGTAGTTCAGAATAACACTGAACACATATCTCGACCCATGTTAAAACCTGTTCCTAGGTTGTTTTTTTGTCATTGATTTTACCATTTTCGAACTTCTGTGTTCGACAATAGTACAGTCAACGGAGTTTGTTTCAAAATTTTAATAGTAAACCATATATATATATATATATATATATATATATATATATATATATATATATATATATACACACACACACACACACACACACACACATACTTTTTTGTAACTATTGAAATAGGTTGAAAGTTAAAGGAAAAGATCACTACAGTGGTAGTGTTAGGTTGAAAGAATTAATAAAGGGAAAGAAAAATCACTAGGATAGTTTTAAAGGGGTGAGGGGTTAGAATGCTAGTTAAGGTTAGTGAGGTTTATAGTAAGAACAGAGTTGTTAAAATAACTTATAGATCAAAAAGATACTGGTTTTGATGGGTAAAGATTGGGTAAGCTAGAGGAAGGCTCAAGGAGAGCAGAATGTTTATCTATTTGGATAGATGCAGGGGCAGATTTTAGTATTTTGTAGGTAGTTCTTTAGGATGAGTTTCAATTTGTTGAAGCAGCTAATGGTGTTTATGCTGGTTGGAAGTGAGTTCCATAGTTTAGTGATAGTGTATGAGTAAAGGCAATGTCCGGCTCTTTTGTTTGGTACACGTACAGTTGTGAGTTGATTATTTTCAGAGCGAAGGGTTCTGCTGGGGCTATAGGGTATTAAAATGTTCTTAAGGGCAGGACAGTTGTTTGGATTGCAGACAATTTTATGTGGTATGGAGAGTTGAATGAGGTTAAAGTGATATGGAAGTTACAGCCAGTTTAATCCATTTAAGGCATAGCAGTGATGTGAATGGTATGAGCTGCCTGTGGCAAATATGGCAATTTTATGGTAGCAGGACTGGAGCTTATTTTGTAGAGATGAGTGCAGGTTAGCAAAAATGGGGGCTCTGTATAATAGGGAGGGGAGCAAGTAAGTGTTGGAGAGAGCTTTTTTGGTGGTGCTGTCCATGAAATGTTTATGTCTCTACAGGACTCCTAATTTACAGTGAGCTTTTTAAATGGCATTACCAATATGGTGTTCAAATATAAGTTTATTGTCACTGGTAATACCTAATAGTTTAGCATGGGGATATGACTTCAATTTCTGTGTTGATTTGGGAGAAAATATAAAAGTGAGAGGGGTTTTACTGTGAAGAGTAGAAGCTTTGTTTTTTGACATTAAGAAGTAGTTGTGCTTCAGTTAACCAGGCTTTGATTGTGGTGAAGGTATCTTGTGTTATTTTTGAACCACACTGATGAAAAATAAATATATACGTCTGAAGAACCAGTAATGCCTTCTTCTTGAATAAAAATCTATTTAATTCCACAGTGAATTCCACAGCAAAATGAACAATGAACGTTTCACCATAAAATCTCCTAGCACCTCAGCTGTAACAGCCTTTACAGAGTAAAATACAAACTCACAGTATGCCTATTTATACAATAATCTACTTCAATTAATCAATCAGTTAAATTATTTAAAGCATTTATAGCAGAATGTATATTTCTTAAAGCAAAAATGGAAGTTAAATAAAGCTCTGCCAATGACAGTCTTTATTTAGCCCGTAAGGCTGCATGGTGTTATATTTAACAATAAAAATTGATTCCTTTTTTCTTAGTAAATATTTCAACAGATCACCAGTAAAATATAACAAAATATGTTCCAAAACTGTTACTTCCAAACTTTCAATATTGCCCTTATGTACTGTGTTAAAATGATGTGCTATGGGGCTTATTATTTTATTATGTTTTATATCCCTAACATGTTCTTTTGTCCTTTCACTCAGACTTCTTTTACTTTCACCTATATAAAAATAATTACAATATACTTGATTGCATAAATTATTCCCTTTGTCATACAGGAAAAGCAATCCTGTGTTTCAAAATTTTTTCCATTAATTTTATCAAATGTGGGCACTATATATTGACAAATAGAACATTTACCACAGGGACTTGTCCCCAATTTCTTTATATTTCTCTTCATTGACTCTTTTGGTCTGATATATTTACTATGAACCAAAAAATCTTGTAAATGATGTCCTCTCTGATAAGATGTCCTAAATTCTACTTGTGATAAACAAGAAACCTGTCTCCTTATTAATTTCCAGTATTCTTTCAATAAGTTATTAAATCTGTTTGAAAAAACTGTATATTTAGTAACAAAATAAACTATTATTTTCTGCAGTTCTATTTCTGTTTCCAACATTACCCATATGGCCCTCGTTGTTTCTAGTGTTATGCTTTTCATAGATCTTAATATAACTTTCCATTATTGTTTGTTCTTCATATCCCCTGTCCAGAAACATCTTCATAGCTCTCGCTGCTTCTGTTTTTGAATCATTAACATCGCTACATAGTCTCTTGATTCTTAACTATTCTCCATATGGCATTGAAGTTAAGGTATATGGTGGATGGCAACTAGTAGCCTGTAACATTAGATTTTGTTGATTACATTTTCTATGTATTTTAGTTTTAATTTTTTCATTGTTCACTCCTTCCACAGTAATGTCTAAAAAATTAACTTTCAATCCAACTTGTGCTTGATCATACTTAATTCCAAATCTATTCAAAAAATTCAAAAACTCAGATACCTCTTCTCTACCTTTGTAACATATAAATATAAGGTTGTCTATAAATCTAAAATAATGTTTAACATATCTCTGAATAAATATATTTCTGTATATATGGGTACTTGCCATATATCCCGTAAACATATTTGCATACATGGGGGCAAAGGCTGCCCCCATGGCTGTACCCTGCTTCTGTTTATAGAGACTTCCTTTAAATTCAAATATGTTGTTATTCAGACAGAAATATACTAACTCTTTGATATATTGTGTTCTGGGATTATCTCCCAGGAAAAACTGCATAGCTTCTAGTCCATATATATGTTGTATATTAGTATATAGACTAGTAACATATACAACAACAAAATACATGTTTTCTTTCCATTTTAATTATCTCACCCTATCCAAGAAATCAAAAGAATCTTTTATATAAGATGGAAGCTTTAGTATTTCTTTCAACAGTATTTCATGTAAAAGACATCCTAAATTATGTGTAAAATATCCAATAGCCGAAACTATAGGACGACCCGGAGGGTGTTGTAAATCTTTATGAATTTTAGGTACGCAAAAAAATCTAGCTACTGTGCTCTCTTTGTTAATGAATTTTTTTGTTACTTCCAAGGCTAAAAAATAACATAGCCTCACTCTTTTATCCAGTAAAGCCTGAAATTCTTTCTGAGTCTGATTTAAAACTATAATATCTACTTTTTTATAAATCTGTTCATTATTTTAATGTTGCATGCACATTTCATAATACATTGCAGAATTCATAATAACTAATTTGCTCCCTTTATCTGAGGGCTTAAATACAATGTTATAATTCTTGCTAAGTTGTTTCAATTTGTACCATTCATCCTTTGATAAATTATAGTTCTTATTCATATACTTAAATTCATTCAATTATTTTTCTATTAGTAAATTAATAGCATTGTTAATCCTTTGTATATTAACATTTTTAAAGGGTGCATAAAAGTACTTTTGACTGTTATTTTACTTGTATCAAACAGAATATATGCATTATTTTCGACATCTGAATCACAAGAATAAAAACTACTGTCACTAGATTAATCTGTTTCTTCATTTGTTGTATTCACATTATACAGTACACTATTGTAAAAATATTCCCTCAAATGCATTTTCCAAATTAATTTAAATATTTCTACTTTAACTTCATGCATTCTTGGAAAGACAGTAGGGATAAATTTTAGCCCCTTTTGTAAAACTGACATTTCATCAGTATCAAACACATAATTTGATAAATTGACTACATAAGAGTCCACTGTATCATGTTTTACCTGAAAATTCACTACATCTTGTTGTACCTGTTTAATTTGTCCATCTGCTTCGTTTATATGGGCCTTGGCCCTGGTCCCTGTAGTTACCATGTCCCTGCCACATTCGTTTTCTCGTACCATAACCTGTAGCTCCTGGTCCATGAAAATTTTGTTGAAAAGATTCAGTGTTTCCAGGTCTAGGTAGTGAAGGATATGCCTGATCTATACCTTCCTCTTCTTCCATGGAAGATGCCCCACTTTCTGCTGAATACACATTACGATTATTTTGCTGACCATAAGTTTCCTGGTTTTGGAAACTTACTCTGTGCCATTTGGACTGTTGATTAGATGACAATATAAACACCTTCTTCTTTTCAGAGTCCCTCAGATCTCTTTGGAGTTTATTTTTCTTTCTCTGTATTAATTCCTTCTCATAGGTAGTGAGGTGGTCATTAATACTTGACAAAAAAGTTTTTAATGCCGAATTAGATGTTGCTTCAATTACCTCCTCACACATTTTTTTTAGTTTCTTCCAATATCTTATTTATTTTATAATTGTCTCTGTCTATCAGTATGGAAACCCATTCCATACTGCATCGATGCGCTGCAGCAATCCATCTATCATGGAACCTCTGTTCTTGTTCCTCTGATAGTTCAAACGGAGCAGAGGGACTTTTGATAGCTCTAAGCCCCCTTGGTGCAGTCTGTAATTCATGGTATCTTTGTAAGCTCTTTAAATTATAAAAAGTAGCTGTTTCCTTAAAGGAGTACCGCACCCACAGACTCAAAAACATGTTTAAAACATCATGGCATGATGTTTCCTACACTTTAACAGCACTCTGGGATTATTTACAGAATTTTAAATATTTTTATATGTAATTCCAGACTCTGACCACCTGGAGGCTGGCATATTGACATGGTTTGGATAAACCAGGTTGCCATTCAGTATCCCAGAAATCATTGTTTGGCTCAAAAATGTTACATCATGCAGGCCTCCATTTGCCTAAAGGTCCTGTCATTTCATAGATGCTGCATGCGTACAAAGTACTGAGTAAAATAGAACAGTGCAAGTAACATTCCCTGCTGCTGAATGACTACTTAAAACAGAAACAGTGCAAATGCCACAGAACACACTCAAAGTGCTGTTTACTGCTGCTTTTTTTTTCTAATTTAGTTTAAATGGCACTAATTTGTGAGACAATGAATTCCAGTCCATTTACTTCTCCCCTCCCCCAGAACACTTAGCTTCCCTAGCTGTCAAAGTCCAGAGGGTAATTTGACCTGGTAATTCCATTGATTGGCAGATCTCAGCAGGGTGCTTGACTCATGTAATTTAATCTTTGCTCTAGCATTTCCTTTTATTTGCGGGGACATTTTTTTTGCTGCACTATAGCCATGGCCTTACTTGACTGCATTCACATCCAGTAAGGTCTTGCACCAAAGAGCTAAAGAATAAAACATTTATACTATTAACCAGTTTAGATCTTTATTAATTTAAGTGTTAAGGTATCACTTCATGCTTCCACCTTGTTAAAAAAATGAGATTTACATATGCAAAGTGTGTTGGTATGCAGTGTTTGCCTTCATATGTTTTTACTCCACTGGTTGGTTTGCAAAAAAAAAAACTTTTGCAGTGTCCCTGGATTTGTCTTTGCACATACAAACCACATTGCTATATTTTCCCCTTCCTTTTACTTGTGTCCAGAAGTCACTTATAACAAAGTTAATTTTTTATTGATTTTTTTTTAAATAAAGGACATCAAGGTTAACTTACCTTGAATCAGATAATGGATGCCACTGCAAAGAATCACTGTTGAAATATTTGTGCATGGACAAAATCCCTTACTAAATCTATTTGCCAGCCTCCAGTTCAGTTGGTGCTATGGCTTTAATATACTGGTGTGTTTGCTCATGCCTTCCAAATATCTCCACCATTACATACCAGTTTTGCAGTGTAGTAACCACCCAACATGCCCATACACCTTTAGCCATCAATATGCAGCTACTCCTGTTCATGTGAGTATGTGAATTCATTTTCAGACTTAAGGTATGGAAGCCGCACTGAATAATTCTAGGTGTTCAGGTTTCACATGGTGCTTGCTTAGAGCTACTCTCATGTTAAACCACTATGAATATGTTGCACTGCCACCTCTGATACCAGGGTAATGTTTTACTCTTTCTATTCCTGCACTGCACACTAGCAGTATCTGGTGCAAATACAACAGAGAAGTATGCAAGCGATACACCACCTAAGCATCATTTGCCGTGCAGAATGTACAAGCATGCATACCAAATTTCTGTGTTTCCAAACATCGGTGTTACTACACTACTACTGAATAAAATGAACATATTGAAATGTAGCATGACCTGTTACCAGATGTAATTAAGATTTTTGTTCCTGTATAAACAAATTTCCATGATTCTCTGGCTGTTTGGTTTGATTCACTTTACTGGCTACCTGTAGAGGTTTGCTCTTTCTTAGCAAGTTGCAGTAAATATTTTGTTATCCGGTTGTTTACCTGGTTAGTTTGACTGGGCACCCTACCTCCTACACTTGTATTTGAGCACTCAGGCTGGGGGAAGGACAAGGGAGCCATGACATCACAGAATGGGTGGGTTTTATTAGTTTAGTTAGAATCAGATGGCTGTGGTTATGTCACTTTGAGGGAGGGAACTGATTAAAAAAAAAAAAGTACCTGCACTGCCTGGCCTCGATGATGTCAGTAACTGGGTGACGCCAGCAAGCTTTATTCAAATGTGAGAGAATCATTTTGTAAGTGACACCATCACAGTATGAGAAGGTAGGCTTCTGTTACAGAAGTAAGGGGAATTATAAAAATTGTAAATGCTTTATTATTGTTGCTTTACAGAGGACAATGTAAATGGGGGGAAAAGGGCAGTGAAGTTGAGGAATACATTAGAGAAACCTGTTGTACTCCTTTAAACAGCAGTTTTTCCAATTGGGAACAAAGTTCTTGCGCTGCAGGGAAAGCAGACAGTTCTGTTTTTTTGCTTATTGCTGCAAAAGGATTAATAGTAGTGCGGAACCTGAATTCCTCCTATTTTTTAAAAACATTTTTTTGTTTATTAGATTGTTGTTCAGCAAATCCACTACTTTGTTGATTCATTGTCTCATCACCACCATTCGGTGCAGTTTTAGGATCAACATGTAAATTAACAGGCTCATTTCTGTGAGTGAATTCCAACCCTGCTTCACGAAAAATATGGGGTAAGGAAGAAAAAGAGTCATTGGTCATACTTATAGTTGAATCACACTGATGAAAAATAAATATATACCATGTCTGAAGAACCAGTAACGCCTTCTTCTTGAATAAAAATAGATTCCTTTTGCCTGTATGACAAAGGGAATAATTTATGCAATCAAGTGTTTTTGTAAATATTTTTATATAGGTGAAAGTAAAAGAAGTCTGAGTGAAAGGATAAAAGAACATGTTAGGGATATAAAAAATAATAAGCCTCATTTTAACACAGTACATGAGGGCAATATTGAAAGTTTGGAAGTAACAGTTTTGGAACATATTTTTTTATATTTTACTGGTGATGATTTATTGAAATATTTATTAAGAAAAAAGGAATACATTTTTATTGTATCCATTATTGAAGCTGACGTTTGAGGTAACTCCTACACAGATAAATGCAGACCAGAAAGTGGAGGAGTTTAAAGAGCATTTAATGACATTAGAAAAGAAAGTGCAGACTTTTAAACAACTTCAGTGGCAAAGATTGAGTTTTCAGGCATACTTGGAGCTGGGTATTGTACCTAGAGGGCTAAGAATATTAAAAATGCCTTCTTATGCCAATACATATAATGAACTGTTAATGCAGTGGCAACAGTTAAACTTGAAATTGAGTGCAGATTATATGAGACTGATGAATATGTTCTTTGAGCCTATTGAGAATAAACTTTTGGAATAAATAGACTTGCTGGAGAATGATATAATCAGTATGCCTTGTTACAATGAACTATCTGACATATCAAAATTTTTTGTCTCAAATTAATGCTCTGGATATGATATGAAACAGAGGAAAAAGAATAAATTGAAAAGAGACATTAATGACTTTAAGCATAACCATATCTTCTCGTGGCCAAAGAGCGAGAACGAGAATTATGTACTGCCTCATAAAAGTAGAGCACAAGTTATAAATAATAATAAGAAAACTAGCCCTTTGGATCAATTAGATACCTTCGAAGAACAAGGTGAATCGCAAAATTCAGCAATTAATCATAAGATTCCATCTAAGAGAGATATTTCTGTTATGCTTCCTACAATGAACTCTGACTGTGTATCTTTAATAAAGAAAGTGGAGACACTGTACTGGCTTTTCCTGAAAGTGCGACTGATGTCAGGAAGGACGACGCAGTACGGGCTAAAGTGAAGGAGAAAATGGTGTCCAGTAGTGTGGATGGTACTAAAGATTTTGGTAAAAAGAATGGTCAAAGGGAAATTACGTCTTTTTCCCCTTTTCATTTAAAGAAGCCAGAAAAGGTTACAATAAAATTGTTGCAAAAGAACTTCCAACTACAGCAGCAGCAACAACTTGGTGTAGTCGGAAAGAGAAAGAACAACAGTCCGGTTGTTCACAACAAAATAACCAGGCGGCTGTAAGAATGATAAGAGGTACTGTAAACTTATCTAAAATAAAGCTAACTGAGGCGCAGATATCGATCTTAAGTAAGGGATTGAAATTTATCCTTAATACAGTGGATAATGTAATTCAAGCTATAACAGACTTGAAACAGTTTTTATGACAAGTCAGCCTTAAACTTATTTTTAAAGGTACTGATGCACCTACACCTGTGTGTAGGAAATTAAGTGTTTTTTCACCAGTGTTATGCCCTATCCTAATAGCTTACTCAAATGTTGTTGAACATGAGCTATGTTTGTATTATAGGAAAAATGAAAATAAGAGGTTATAAAATATAACATATCCTGAGCATTTGGCGGTAAGAGAATTGCAAGCTTGTGATAATATAGTCATAAAACAAGCTGATAAAGGGGGAGGGGATGTTATAATGGAGAAAGATGTGTATTTTGCAAACTTTAAGGAAATGTTTAATGAAGATGGTATTTTTAAAAAAAGTGTCCTTTATTGAGGTGCAAAAACTGATAGCTGAGGTCAATATGACAATTTATGAGTTACAACTTAGTGATGATTTAAGTATTGAGTTATTTAATTATTTGAGTGTACCATGTCCAAGAATCCCCCAGATTTATGGTATCCCTAAAATACATAAAGATTTTACCAACCCACCACTGAGACCTATAGTCTCAGGAGGTGGATGGGTAATGGAACCTATTTCTAAGTATTTACAAAATGTATTAGGAAAATATATGGAAAAGTGTTCTACAGTATTGAGGGATACTAATGATTTTTTTAAATAATTTGTATAACTGGCAACAGAGTTGTGAACCTAAAGGATATGCTATGGCATCTCTTGATATTACTTCGTTATTTACTGTTATACCTAATATTTATGGTGTTAATGCTATTCGTAATTTCTTACATGATGAAGTAAAAATGCATGGAAGGGAAATTGAAAATGTTTGTGTACTTCTTGAAGCAGTATTGACACATAATGTTTTTATTTTTGATGGGGAACCGTATTTGCAGCTTACTGGTGTAGCGATGGGTACTCCCCATCACTAACACGTATGCAAATTTGGTTCTATATGAGTGGGAGAAAAGTGTGATATTAAGTAAGGTAAACCAACTAAATGAAAAGGTGTTGTTCTATAAGAGATTTGTGGACGATTGCTTTTTGATATGGGATGGTTCACTTATGGAATTAGATGATTATGTGCACTATCTAAATGCGTCCACTGAATTCCTAAAGTTTAAAATGGAGGCATCAAATCATGATATAAATTATTTAGATGTACATTTATTTAAGAATGGAGATAGATTAGAGTCTATGGTGTATAGGAAGGAAGGAAGTGGATGCCTTGAGGTATATAAATAGGGGTAGCATGCATGCCCCACATACCTTTAAAGGAATAGTGAAGGCACAGTTAAAAAGAATGAGTACATTAAATAAGGTTATAGTAATTTTATAGAACAGGCTAGAAGTATGTCTCAAGAATTTCAGAAAAGTGGTTATTCAAGACGAGTTGTAGAGATGGCTTATGAAGAGGGGCTAAAGGAAAGGGGAGATAAGTATAAACCAATTTTGACGGGGGGATTGAGGAAGAGTGAAAGAGATATGCATAAGGATGGTAAAATAGTTAGATATCTCACTACATACAATTTAAACACACATAATGTATGTAAAATAATAGAAAAAAATTGGCCTATTCTATTGGCTATACCTGAGGTCAGATCTATAGTGGGAGACAGGCCAAGTTATGCATATAGAAATTCGGAAACATTAAAACAAAAACTTTGCTATAAGGATTTTAAAATAAAAGCTAAAAATGTGGGAAGGGAAATAGGAACAAGGAAATGCTATAATTGTTCCTGTTGTAATAATTTATACGAGAGTGATGGTTTATTTAAGCACCCCATAAATGGAGAAATTTTTGTTCCAAAAGCTCTGACAACTTGCAATGTAACACAAGTGGTATATTTGGCTACTTGTACATCATGTGTATCATTTTATGTGGGTAAAACCTCTAGGAAGTTGAAGGAGAGGATTGTAGAACATAAATCAGATATAAGAAGGAAAATAATAACAAATGTGTTAAGTAAGCATATTATGGATAAGGGTGAATAACATAAGTTTAAGTTTAGGGTATTAAATGTAGTAGAAATGAGTATAAGGAAAGGTGACATGAATAATCTGCTGGAGCTAAAAGAGTTTGAATGGATTATTAGGTTACAGGCTGATGTGAGTCCTGGTTTAAATAATGCTGTTAGTTTAAAACTAGTATTAATGAAAAAGTGAAGAGAAAAACTATAAGCTTGTTTTGGAAGTGTAGATATATATATATATATATATATATATATATATATATATATGTGTGTGTGTGTGTGTGTGTGTGTGTGTGTGTATATATATATATATATATATATATATATGTATATGTGTATATATATATATATATATAATATTTTAAACAAATATGCTGTTTTAGAAAAGTGAAGAATATATTCATATGGTTTTATGTATTTGTAATACTCTTGTTTTTTATATATTAGTAAATATATTTATTATATATTTTATTCTGATGGTTTCCTTAAGACTTGATTGTTAGTTAGAGTGATAGGTGGGCTGAAGCATGTGACCTAATTGCATCTCCAATTTAAATATTGAATGAATGTAGTTAAGTTGTACTGATGAAGGGTGTAGACCCGAAAGCTTTGCAATAAAGTGTTTGGTGTGTTAAAGAGTTGTTGTTGGGGTGGATGTCACCACATAGGGATATTCAGTTTTGGTTGTTAAGGGAGTGCTTTCAAAAAGGTTTTTTTTTGTTATAGGTTGTTAGATAGTGGTAGATGCTTTTATTTATAGTGGTACAGGGCAACTTTTTTAGTTATGATAAATGAATGAAATGGTATTTGAGTAGGCTGGGTGATATATTTTGGAAGCTGTTTAATAGTTTGTCACTGCATAGGGGAGAAGTTGTAGACATACTAGCCGTGGGGTGAAGTGTAGACTTGGGGGAGGTAATAAGAATTAGTAGGCTAAGGGCAAGAGTTAGAAACAGATTGGGGAGAGTGGAATATGTAGGTTGTGCCGTACTTGTAAAATGGATTTAGAGAGGTTTTGGAGTGTGGAAGGTACTGTTATGGGTGGAGATTGGGGAGGAGGCTATCAAGGAAGGGGTACAGACAGAAGTGGATTGTATTAGTGGGTGAAAGTTGATTGGAGGGGTGGAGTTACTGTTAAGTATAAATCTTGGGGTTGTAGGGTGGGTGGGAAATGGGGTAGGGTAGAGGAGCAGAGTGAGCCCAAAGGGCGAATGGAGGGGGCAGAGCCAGCCCAACAGCTGCTAAGAAAAAAAGTTATCAGCGAGACTTGGAATTGAAACTGTGGAACAGTAAGTAAGTGAGAGCTGTGACATCTAGTTTTTAGGGGTGCTACAGTTATTACAGCAGCAGTATGCTATGCTTTATAAGCAGCACTTTCAGCTGGGTGACACTGATTCAATTAGAGCCTCTGTTGGGAAAACAGCTTGACTGAGCCTTGTTAAAACATGGAATAGCCTCAAAGACTGGTGTTTTACTGCCACCTAGTGGCAGAAAGTCAGCAAGGCATGGAGTGGAAAAAAGGGGTGGCACTAAAAGCTGCTACCACTGCGAGTGTGCACACCACTTAATATAGATAGTAATATGACAATAAACTGAAGTTGTTCACAGGTATTGCAGGAAAAGCACCTAGATTAGCTAATGTAGTTAAGAGTAAGGGTGACTGTCCAACTAACATGATGAGTAGATGATTTTCTGGCAACTGCAAGTACTTCTTAAACAACTTTTGGTAGTTTCTCCAGGATTAAAGGTTCTAATTGAGTAGCTGGCTGTTTTTTGCCATTTGAGAATCACAAAGCTTGTATCAAGATGGAATCCTATGACATGATGAATCTGAAGGCCTGGAGCATCACCCTTCTTAGCCCGCTGGGTATGACAAGAAAGAGTTTTGGGACTTTCTTCTCTGAATTTTTCTACTGGGAGTAGAATCAGAGAAGGGATGGGGGCATTCATAAATCACCCATAATTTAAGAGAGAAAACATGTAATATTAACTCCTCCTGTCCTGCTAACTCCATTGGAAATGGAAGGACTGTATTCTTATTTTTGTAAAATGGCTGACCTCGTCAATGTTCCAGTCTCAAAAGATCATAAAGCAGGCTTCTTTTATTATCTGTTACAGATGAAGATGGAAAGAGCAGCTGAGGAAGTCTGCCAGTGCATTTATCTTCCTATAATGTGACTTATGAGAGTGACCTCTTAGTTAATGGTCCACTGCCACACCTGCAATGCCTCCTTGTAGAGGAGCAATGAATATTTGCAGGCTTGTTTGCTCATGTACCACACCAGGGCCTCAATTTATGACCACAGCAACAATGGCTCAAGCTTCAACTCCTTTTCCAGAACATGAACAGCAAGAAACATCACCCTCAGCAGTAGAAGCTTTGTGTGCAGCCACTTCTCTCAAAACCCTACTTGCCTGCATCAGGAAGAACCTTCCCAGTCCAACCTGTAAGTTTATCCAACAGCAAAACTTGCAAACGATTTGGTGGTAAGAAGAGAAAATCTAGTATGGAGTTCATGAGAATACAATCCACTACTCCAGAGTCTGGTAATGGGGTCTGACACCAGAAAGGTACTCATGGCAGCATACTAATTCTGCAGTGAATGTCACCACAAAGCACAATAAAGCTCCACCATAAGAAGCCGCATGAACATAGTTGCTTTGATAAGGCTCAATACAGCAAAAGGATTGTGCTTTAGCTGCCTCACTTAGGACACCATGATCATGACTTTTGAGGCATTCTCAATGGGCAGGAACGAGTAATAATGCACAGTGCAGAGCTCTATCCCAAGACACAGAAATCTAAGCTACGAGACGGGAGCGTTTTGTCAAGACTTTGTTGAACACTAAAAATGTCTGCAACAATTGCAGGACTAAGGAAAGGGCAGCTGGCACAAACTTTCTGGCAAAACTAAAGCCAATTATCCAAATGAGGGGACAGTGTGACATTCTTCTCTTATAAGGCATTTGGTATCATGGCTAATTCCTCAGTAAACACTTTTGGCGTAAACAGCAAACCAAAAAATAGGACCATGTAATGAAAATGTTGCTGACCCAGAGTAAATCAAAGGAATTTTCTGTGAGACTGTCACTGATATGAAAAAATGTGCTGTTCTAGTCTCTGAAACACTTTAGGTGACACCCTCTCCAGGCAGAACTTGAGCTGAGTGTGCATGCCAATGGGCATGTAGAGTTTGTCTGCCCCTTAAGTCTGTCTCCAGTTAGAAAAAAGGGAAATGAATGGACTATCAGCAGTTTAGGGTCAGTTCTGAGACTACTACCAAGGGGAAATGTGGATTAGTCCTAAGGGAAGTCTGATCCTTATGAAGCATCAAATAATGTGCTGACCCTCTTACAATAACAGCTTATTACTGAGAGATCCAACAGGAAGATGTAATGTTATTAAAGACATCTTCTAGCATATAAACTACAAATTTCCTGATCTAGCTCATTTAACAAAATGGCAGGTGAGCTTGCTAATCAAAAAGTTCAAGTCAATAGGAAAACAATGGTTCTTCAATTTGATGGAAGGTGAGGAACCCCATTAAGGAACTGCTTCACCAGCAAGTACTGGACCACAGTTCTGCCGTTCACAAATATGTGATGTACAATGATGCCTGACACATTTGTCTGGATGTCAGGTTAACTAATACCCAACTTATACAAATGCCAAAGGCAGGTAAAATTCATCTACAAAGTAAGCATTTAAGGCACTACAGGATGCCTCTGTCAAGTCATATGGAGAGTCTTCCACTTAGAATAAATGTCATGAGTGGAAGGCATTCAGGCAGTTGGAACCACTTCTGAGACTTGCTAGATGACATGGTAGGAGCACAGGATCTAGTACAACAGGCACTTTTTTAAGTGGATACAATTATCTCAGCAATGGGGAAACTTCATTGGGTTGTGTTGGGATATGTTTTTATAAAGCCAGGAATCAATGAATCAGAAAAATCTTTTTTTTGGCCAGTAAGAGTAAAAAATGATGAGTTTTGGCCCTTCTCTGAATTTTGCTATCAGTCATTAAATTGAGGGAGTACAGAAATTTGTCCAAGAATCTTCCCAACCATTGGAAGGAGTATGTCTAAAATTAACTCATTTTGTTCTGATGAAAAGTAAAAGGGAGGACCTCAGTTTTTTGTGGTGGGCACATTGATCTCTAGTGTACCCACACAGGTATCCATTATCTTAAGCTCAAGGAAGAGACTGGAACTATAATGAAGGTGTCTATCAGGTGGTTTACTTATTCTACAATGAAAAGAGCTGCAGGAGATACCTTGGTGTACTTCCTACTGCTAGACCTGGATCATCTTCTTGCAGATTGTGCATGACTGCATGCTGTTTTCTACATTCATGTAATACACTACTATAACTTGACTACCTGGCAGAGGAGGTCACTGCTTTCAAATCCCTTTCTAGAGCTTGTATAATAAGAATCCATGCCATCAGTTTATCATTCGGATGAATTTTTATTCTCCTCAAGGGAACAGTAGAGATAGGCTGTCCTAAACCAGTGAAACATCAGACATCAAACACTGTGGAAGGTCCACATGCAGGAAGAGAAAAGCCCATGCAAAAATATGGTGGCATCATCAATCATGCTAGAGTGCAGTGATAGGAGTCTGGCACTAAAAGAAGAGCATACGATATTGACTTTGCATTCAGAGAAACAGCTTCATAGCTGGTATGCAAAAGAATTTTTAAGGACAGTGACTATGATGAGGCTCAAATGGCAAACAAGATACTACATTTCACCAATCAGTGTGGCCTAAGCTAGGATGTCAAACCTGTGGCATAATGAGTCCAGTGTATTGAGTGGAATGACCAACAATGAAGATTACTTAAATCTGGCCCTATTATGGCAATATTCTTAACCTTGGCAAGACAAGGTTCCTCTCATTTTATGGTGATTTCAACAATCAGCTCTTATGAAAGAATCCAAGCAATTACCAGACAGTTCTTTCATGGAGCCTCCATGAACCAGTGACCCAAGTACAGAAACAGACATCATCCTGTCTCTTTCAAGGAATCTGCCACAACAGTGAAAACCTTTGACTTGAGGAAACACTCTAGGTGAAGAAGAAAACTGAATAGCAACACCCTCGGACACTAATGTGCAAGAAAGCATCTATTATGTCCAGGAACACCACTCTTCTATCCTGGGGCAGCAGGAGGGACATAATTCCAAGGAACTACTATGTAGAATTTGACATTGCAATGTGACCTTTGAAGTTAGTGAAGTCAGAATGGAATGGTATCATCCACTTTAGAATAATGAAATGGTAGGCTAACAGTTCCCTGCCTCTCCTACAAGGAGGCAGCAAACTTATGAATTCTCTGAACACTAGGGTGTGGGCCATTTCCATGAAATCTGAAAAAGATGGACTGTTACTATAATGCAGATTTTTTTTTCTTGGGAAGGACCTAAAAAATCAAAAATGTGAACAGCTTAAAAGGTAAACTTTTTTAAAATTTGCTTACGGAGAATTTTCAGACTCAGTTGGTGTAGCTTTGTGGTTAACAAACTGTTTACTAATTAAAACTATGCTTAGCAATGTCTACAGTGTTTTACCACCACAAGGGTGTATTAACTATGTTGATGACAAACAGCCATATTTGTACACTGCACAGAGAGTAATATCTGGTGCCACAGCCACAGGCTGTAGCCTCTGCTCTAAGAAATGGCCAGAATTACAATGGGCCACAGCTGGAATCACTGAACCCTGGTAATGGTTCTCCCAGACTTGGCAAAATCAAAGAAAGGACTTTTCATGGTGAGTCTAGTAGGACTGTTGCAGCATTGCCAACTGAGTCTGTGTAGTGAAAGGTTCATAAGGGAGCAATGGTGCTTGAAGCTTGGGAGCCCGTCTCATTCTACAAGTGGATTTCTTTTTCCTGGAATACTAGGTAGGCTTAGAATAGAAACAGAAGGAAGACAGGAGCATCAGATACTCTCCATGCAGATCAATACCTGTTTCCCTTTGAAGGTCTTTGAATATATCTTATGAAACCTACCAAAAGATATCATCTCTTAAAAACTCATGCAGAAAGCCATATTAGAAGTAATTTCAACAACCCCTATACCCTAGGAACATGGAGCTCCACCAGCTTTTCCACAGCCTAGTTCAAATGATAGGACTGAGACAGGTGGAACTGATAATTTAGGGACTTGCAATACAAAGTTTCACAGAATACCTACTCATCTACCCTGGCCCTCTATTTCTTATGCACTGACAAGGCTGAAAGGTGCTGTGTCCTTTGAAATCTAAGTATGACTGAAGAGATCACAAAGGAATCTGATTGGGGGCACTTTGTCAGAATGTAATTTCCTTCTGCCAAGAGACCTGCAGACAACAACTTTCTTCTTAGCAGCAGGGGGGTGCCAAATCAATTGAAAACGCACAAATGGTATCAGATGATTTCAATAGGAGGAATAAGCCAAGACTACTCATCTTTCTTTCTCAGAAAATGGTTCAGCTGTTTCTGGGGTGGAGGCAGAAGGGCTAAAACTCTTCCACAGGGGGATCTCATATGTCTGTGGATCTCTTCAAAGGGGGGACATCTGGACAGGGCATACATGGAGAAGAGGAATTGCATCATCATTATCTTTGATGATCTAAGAAACAAGGACCACAGTACCCTAAGAATTCACTTCTCAGGGAAAAATGATGGCAGGGGAGATAGCTTTCTATCAAGAGGTCCAGCAAGGTGCAGTATAATGTCACCCACTATGCAACATAAGAAGAAAATGACAAACAGGCCCCGGGTAACACAGTCCCTTGTTTTTGTGATTACACCAGTGGTGGTGCCTAATCATGAAAGACTTGAAAGGGGCCTCTGTGGACATCAAACTGTGTTTCCTTAAGGGGCACACCATACTTATAAGGAAAAATACCAGTATATGTCAGACTTGGCTTGAAAATCTAATTTGTATGGAACCCCTGTGGGACCACTTGTAAAGACCTGTGGCAGTGTTCTTTATTTATGCAGGTAACACTTCCTTGACACAAACAGGACATGAGGTGCTCATGTTTGACCAACAAGCTTCCTATGGGAAGTCAAAGGTTCTTAACTTTTGAGCTAGTAGGCACAGTCAAGCTCTGGATGTTCCAATGCAGAAACAATGCATTGTTGGCATTCTAAGACCACCTCAAGGTAGCTAGGGTGCACCTCTCTCCCTCCTCTCTCTATCTCTTACTCCTCTATTAGCCAATGACTGGTGTAAGCACAATATCTTGCTGCTCAAATCAGAGTGGATGGCACACATGGAGATGGAAATAACTTTAGAGATGGACTTTGTGAGGGAAGGCTCTGAGGGATGCCTGGACTCTTATCACATTTACATGTTACTCTCTCCCGTCTGCCTGATACTAACCATGGACTGCTGAAGAGACCATTTTGCTGGTCCTGCAGTGACTACCCTTTAAAGCTATTTTCCTCAGGATGATGCAAGTTTCAATCAAGTTTCTAATACATTTCTCTATGGACAGCTAGGATGAATTGTAAGCTCCTCTGACAATTCTTCACATCATGCAACTCTTCCAAATAGTGTAAACAGTACAGGTTCTGGTAGGTATGGGGACTATAGGACCACAAGTATTTAGAGTTTAAACAACAAATATGGGTATTTAGAATGAAGCCATTAGAATTTAAATTAAAACTATGCAAATGGTAGAAAAGACCTGAAAAGTGCAGGGAATGTGTATGCCCTGTAAGCCATGCATGTGAGCACAAGGGTCATAAAGGTTAAGTCAAACATGTCTGAACAGTCAATGTGGGGACATTTTGCAAAATGGTCACATTAGTGAATATGCACTTCCAAAACAGTTAAGTGGATGTGCATGAAGGGTGGGGGTGTGCATGTGTTGGCAGGTTAGGGTTACAATATTGGTTAGGTAAAGAGACATTGCTAGAGTGTTTGTGTTAAGTGTTTGCTGGTTAGGGTTAAGTAAGGGGACAGCTGTAGTGTGTGTGTGTAGTGTCTTGTGTAGTGGTAGTATTACAGAAAGGGTATTTGTAAGGCAAGGTGTAGAATTAGGGGGAGGAGTAGAGGCAAGTTTAAGGTTTTCCATTTTTACACCTTAGTAATGCATGCTAACCCTAACCCAACACCTTACCTTAGAAAAACCTTTCCATAACACTATGACTATTCAAGACAAACTAAAGCTTAGTGTGGAAAAGTTTAATAACTGTAAAAGGAAATTGTTTTCTTTTTTTCAGTCTTGTTAGGTTTGTTTTTTTTCTGTTCAGTAATGTGCACATTCAAAATATTTTGCTTATGTTTTGCATTTGACATTTAAACCTTTCTGTCACTGCTGTGATAATCAACCCCATACCCCAGAGTATAGAAGCCAAAGAAAAACAGCAGATACATCTCTGCACTACCACCTAAGAAGAGACCATTCTTCAGTGACTCTACAATTGGTTTCATCCTTTACACCAATGTCATTAAGCAAACTTTTTCTTGAACATTCCATGCATAGGGATGTGTGCCATTACACACGGACAGCAGAAGGAAATGGGGAAAATATGGAATACATTTAGAGGTCAAGGCTTATATCAGTTCAGCAGAAGTTACAGTGAGCACCTTTCCATCAAAACAAGAAATAAGACAGATGTGATACTTATATGATAAGGGTACATGTCAATTTATCAAATAAATTAAGAATACATAAAGTAAAAATAAATTGAACTATACACTATAAAAACATCAACAAAAAATTATTAGCTCAGAAAATTAAAGTTACAGGGGCAAGTCCCACTCTGCTCTTTTGTGTGGGGCTGTGCAACTCTAAGGCTGCTAAACTCCAAGGCTAAGGGAGAAGGTTCGGCAACCTCAAACCTTGTACAAACACACATGTACATATGCATATGTGTGTATTTATCTACCTCTCTATCTATAGATAGGTAGATAGATATAGACACACACACACACACACACACAGTTGCCTGGGACCTAATTTTAGGGAAGACCTGAACTGGCATTTACACTAAAGAAAACTGGCTAGGATACTAGGGAATTTGCATATGCTTTCAGAGGCAGCACTGGACAGTGTTTCCTATCTGAAGGATGGAGGAGGATGTGTCCACAATGCCTGAAGGAAGACACAATGAATAGGGATCGTAGGAAGTTACTAGGCTATTGGTCGTGAGGCCCTTATAAGCCTAGCCCAGAGTTTAGCCCATGCATAGACAAATCAGCACACAACGCCCCTGTCCAGAGGGACACGGGTGGAATCCCAGGGATGTATTTTCTATTTCCCAATCAGTTATCCAGGTTGCACTTAAAAAGGGGTAAAGAGGTACTTCTGCTTGACTTCCAGTTTTGCAGGAAACATACCAAGAAGGATGGTGTGTGCCAGTTACTGCATTTGGTAGTTAGGGCCTATCAGATAAAGTGTTGTTGAAAATACTGGGTGAAGCTGATGTTTGCTGCAATGTTAACAGACAGTGAAGTGACAAATAACAGCATATCATCTTCTATTATTCCCACAGTTTGCAATGCAGGAAGTAATTTACCTGAGGATGGCACTGGTATTGTGAAAAGTGATGATGGTGTGGTCTGTACCAACTGTTTGTCAAGAGTCCTAACCAGGAAGACAAAAGACAAACTGGAGACAGTTTGAATCCAGTTTACCCGGGCTGTGCCTGTAAATGGTATCCAGTAAGCAATCTAGAATAAATAAAATGAGCAGTCATACCAGAATATGACTATCTGGTTGTGAATATGAATACCAAATAATACTAGAAACTTGCAGTTCAGAATGGCTATTTTCACATTTGATATCCATGCCTAGTTATCTGAAAAGGTTGAGACCATTTTTGAACATTAAAATGTTTTTTTTTTTTGGTCCATGATAATTATGGACTTGGATTGGGAAAATATAATTTATCCAATTGTGTTAACAACTGTGCTACTGCGGGAAAATGGGGCAACATATTTATCAGTTTGACAAAAGTTGACACTCCAAAACAACTTCTAAACCCATCTGCAGAAAACATGGAAGCCTGAACAATTTTTGGGTTGACTGTGATTCTGTGGAAGGAAGTACTGTTTAATGAAGAAAGTACAGTTGTGTACACTTACCATAAATGTAGATGTTCAAGTGTATTCACTGTTGCAGTCATTATATTTGGGTAATCTGCTGGCAGGTTGCCCTCAGTCAGCCTGAATAACAAAGTCTTGGGTCCTGCGTCAGTTCCTGTCACTTACTCCATGACGTCAGGTCGTCAGGGGTATAAAACATGCAGCCAATGCCATTTTATTCAGTTTTTCTTGTCCCAGATGTCAGGTGCCCCCCAAATGGGGAGCAAAAAAAAAATATATATATATATATATATATATATATATATATATAAACAGAAATATATATGTAAATGCACTTTTAGCAACATAAACTTTACCTTCATCTAAAAGCAAATACACCACAAAGGCTTTAGAATATAGTGAAGGAAAGAGAAGTTATAGAAAAAGGGGGATGGCGGGTGGGTAACCTGGACTGCAACAGTGAATACACTCGAACATCAACATTTTAAGTGTACACAACTGTACTATGTTCTTCATGTTTCACTGTTGCAGTCATTACATTTGGATAGAATCCCAAAGCTATGGATGGGAGGATGGAATTAAACAGCATTAGGAGCGGCTATAAGGCTCTGCAGAACTGCAGTGGCAAAGCCTGCCCTGGATTTGGAGAAGAGAGGCAGATGATAATGCTTTGTGAAGGTATGAACAGAGCTCCAAGTAGCAGCTTCTAGAATGTCTTTGGTTGGAACTCCTCTGAGAAAAGCTGCCCTGGTGGAATGTGACCTGATCCCCTTGGGCACAGGTTTACCATGGTGCAAGTAGCAGAAATGAATGCAGTGGCTTATCCACTTAGAAATAGTCTACTTTGATATAGCCTTCCCCTCTGATCCTGCAGCAAATGCCACCATTAGTTGCTCAGACTTTCTTAGAGATTTGGTTCTGTTTAAGTAGAATCTTAGTTGTCTGTGTACGTCCAGTGAATGCAGAATCCGCTCCCCCTTGTTCTGCAGATTTGGGTAAAATGCTGGCAGGTGAATTGTTTGGTTAAGAGCCACACTGGATGCCACCTTAGGCATACCCTGTCCGGGTAAAATGTAATAAAAGGCTCCACAACCATGAGAGCCTGTAGTTCTGAAACCCTTCTTGCTGAAGTGATTACCAAGAGGAAAGCTGTTTTCCAAGATAAAAATGTTATATCCCCAGTAGCTGCTGGTTCGAAAGGAGGCAGGGTGAGTTTTTCCAGCACAAAATTGAGGTCCCATGCAGGAGTTGGTGATCTTCTGGGAGGCCTTAAATTTTTGCCTCTCTAAGATACTGTTTAAGCAGAGGATGAGAAAAGAGGGGAGGATCCGTGTTGTAATGAGCCAAGATGGCAGAGGCATGGATTTTTATTGAAGAAAAAGATAGGCCCTTGTCAAGCATCTCAGTCAAATTTTGTAAAATCTGAGGGATATTGGGTGTCCGTTCCTTGTGCTTGGTTCCAAGCACAGAATCTCTTCCATTTATCAGCATAAGATTTTCTAGTACTAGGCCTTCTGGCTTCCAAAATGACATCCATCACAGATTTACTGAGAGGTGTTGTTTGAATAATTAAATGATCAGCCATGCTGCAAGGTTCAGAGTTTGGAGCTCAGTGTGCAGAATTTGATTGTTCTGCTGAGACAGTAGATGAGGTATTTGAGGCAAGTACCAAGGAGAGAGTTGAGACATATTCCTTAAAATTGGGTACCAGTTTTGGCGAGGCCAGTCCGGAGCAACTAGGATCATTTTTGGTTTTTCCTGTCTGACCTTTAGTAAAACCTTGGAGAGCAGAGGCAGAGGGGGAAAGGCATAGACTGATAGGTTTTTCCAACTGAAGGACAGGGCATCCACTTTCCATGCTTGTCTGTGGTAAGTCCTTGTGCAGAATTTGTCCAGTTGATAATTTTGGGGAGAGGCAAATAGATCTATGTCTGGACTCCCCCATTTCTGTGTTAACATGCTGAAGATTTGTGGATCTAGTTTCCACTTGTGTGGATCCATAAGATTTCTGCTTAGGTCATCTGGCAGAGTATTTTGTTTTCTTGGCAGGAATTGAGCTTGAAGATGTATTTGGTAAGTCAAAGCTGTGTTCCACAATGCCATGGCTAGTCTGCAAAGGGGGTAGGAATGTGTACCCCTGCTTGTTTATGTACCACATAACCGTGGTGTTGTCCGTCTTTATCAGTAGTTGTCCAGGGTGAAGTAAGTCCTTGAAGGCTGTCAGAGCATTCTGAACAGCTAGCATCTCTTCCTGGTTGATATGCAGATGCATTTGTTTTGGGCTCCATTTGCCCTGAATGCATCTCCCCACCAGGTGGGCCCCCTAAGCATAGTCTGATGCGGCTGTAGTTAGGGTTTGAGTGGCAGGGGGTAGAGTGAATGACAGTCCCTTGTTTTGGTGACATGTCTCTGCCCACCAAAGAAACTCCTGTTGTAGGCAGGGAATGAAAGGAATCATTGTTTCCATACTGTGACAATGTTGACTCCATAAGTTTTTTAGGTACCATTGCAGTTTCCTCATATGCAGTCTCGCATATGGAATTAGTAGAATGCAGGATGCCATGAACCCCAAAGCCTGCAGAATTTGTCTTGCAGATAACTGGGTTTTTGTTGCCATTTGTTTGAAGTATGTAGTCAGTTGCCTTTGTTTGTCTGGCGTAAGGTAAGCCATCTGGGCAGTTGTATTAAAGCTTGCACCCAGCAATGTAATTATTTGAGAGGGTACCAGTTGGGATTTCTTTTAATTTATTGTGTACCCTAGGCATGTTAGAAGCCTTTTTACAAACGCCAGATGTTGAAGAAGAGTGTCCTTGTCCTCTGCTTGAATGAGACAGTCGTCCAGATAAGGATAAATCTGTATGCTTCTTTGTCTGCAGAATGCAATTACTGGTGCCAGGCACTTTGTAAAGACCCTGGGCACAGTAGATAAGCCAAAGGGCAGTGCAGAGAATTGGTAATGCAAAAAACCTGCCTTGAAGCAGCGGTATCTTCTGCACGATTCCCTTATTGGGATATGCAGGTATGCCTCTTTTAAGTCTAGAGTCACTAACCAAGCGTTCCTGCCCAGCATAGGCAGTAGCTGTTGTAAAGTCAGCATTTTGAATTTTGGAATGTCCAGGAACATGTTCAAAATCGATAAGTCCAGTATAGGATGCCGGGCGTTGTCTTTTCTGGGTACCAGGAAAAGTCTTGAATAAAAACCTTGTCCTTTTTCCTTTTCTGGTACTGGTTGAATAGCCCCCATATCCATGAGGGACATAACTTGTTTCTGAGCCTCGGCCCACTGATTTTGTGGCAGATCTGGCCAACCGTTTGGAATTAGCAAAGTATGGAAATGAAATCTGTCCCCCTGGGATACTATGTTTAATACCCACTCATCCTGGGTAATTAACTGCCAATTCTGAGCATGAAGTGCTAATTTTCCCCCAAGGGGGCTGCCAAAAGATAACTGCTTGGTGAAGGTAGAGGGAAGTCATTGAGACTGCTTACTGTAAGGTTGTGCTTTGTTTCCTCCAGATTTGGAGGTGGAGGCACCCCATTGCTTTGACCTGTAAGAACCCTGTGATTGGTATCTAGAGCCTTTTGAGTGCCTGGATTTGCCTTGAGTGGCTCTGTTGGACACAGGAAAGGACCAATTTTTAGTAGGCCAGTGCCTACTTAACCTGGATGGCTGCACTTGTAAGAAATATTTTACAGTTTGCATAGATTTAGCTTTGTCTTCCATTTTCTTGAAAACCTTTTCTGCCTTATTACCAAACAGAGTATCATGCTGCAAAGGGACATCCAACAATTTAGCTTTAACATGACCAGGCAGATTTTGCTCCTTGAGCCAGGCATGCCTTCTAATCACAGATCCAGTAACTGCGGCCCTGCAAGAGGCCTCCAAGGAATCAAAACCACATTGCAAAGTATGCTTTTCAACCTGTTCTGCTGAATGCAATAATTCCTGTAATTCTTTATTTTCCACACAATCAGAAATCAACATCATTTTCTGTTTCAATAAGCCCATAACATGCTGTTGATATTTAAGCATATGAAACTGGCAGTTTAAGGCCCTAATTGCCAAGGTTGCAGACGTATAAAACTTCTTTCCCCATCTATCCAGCGCCTTGGAATCTCTATCAGAGGTGGTAGAATTTTTGGCTATAGAGGCCTTCACACCTTTGGGACCCTGTGAGATAGTCTCAGGATCAGCAGCAGGATTTTTGAATAGAAATTTGTGGGAGTCAGGAACCCTGTAATATCTGTCTGGCTTACTAGGAGCCAGAGGCAGGGAATCAGGAACCATGCTTGATTCCGAAAACACATTATCAACAATGTCTAATACAAGAGGTATTGCCAAAGGCCTATGCTGAGGAAGAAGAAAGAAATCCCTAAGCCTCTTTTTTGATTCAGAGAAATCCTGACTCTCCCAGTGAAAGTATTTCCTTAAAGTATGCAAGGTTTCTCCAAAAGAGTAATCCATAGGAGGAGATGCAGATGGGATAGATTCCTCTGCGTCAGAATCCTCATAGGGTGGAATAGAAAATTCCTGATCAGAAGAGGAATCAGAAGAAATGGAAACCTGATCTGAAGATTCATAGTCAGTGGCTTGCCTAGGCCTCTTAGCAGGGGGGGGGGGGTTGGGAACCCTTGATCAAGGTAATTAAGTCCTCAGCCATTTTGATCATCTGTTTTTTAGGCATAAGGCCCTGATCACGTGGCTCATGCATCATTTTTTTAGACATAGAAGATGTTTTTGATCTTGTTTTTGAAGCTGGCGTCGGTTTTATATAAAAATGTTGAGGCCTAAAAACACCCTCAGAAGCCGGTGCCTGCTCAGCGGCTCTGGAACCATCTGAGGGAGAGACATCCGCGGGTTCAATATTCTGAGAATCTCGCGGCATACCAGACTCCACATGGGTCTCAGTAGAGGCATGCGACTCAAAAGTAGCAGGTATCAGGGGCTGTGAAAGTGCCTCACTGAGTACCAGCGACAGGCTTAAGAGAAGTTTTGTCGGTTTTGGACCTCGACGGTCTGTCTCTGTCTTTTTCTTTGCATTTTTTGTGAACTCCGGTAGTCGGATTGCTAACCAATGACATTTCAGGGTAATTAAATCTTGATCCAAAATATTTAGAAGCAAAAATATACTGACGCTTAATAGTGCATTGGTTAAATCTAGCACAAAACCGACAGCAAGGCACATTATGATCTGGGCCTAGGCAAGGAATACAGTACAAATGAAAATCCTTATGAGGTATTTGCTTCCCACAAGTAATGCAATTATTAACTTTTACTCACATTGGTAAGGAGCAAGAACAAGTTTAGCTTTAGTTGAAGACGTCGGTTCTGAAACTCGAATGCAAAAATTTCAGGAGTCGGCCGACCGGCACTTGTGAACTGCTTCTGCTTCGGGAAACGCGCGGCAAGAAAGACTGAATAAAATGGTGTCGGCTGCGTGTTTTATATCCCTGATGACCGGACGTCATGGAAGAAGAGACAGCAACCGACGCAGGACCCAAGACTTTCAGGCTGACTGAGGGCAACCTGCCAGCAGATTACTCAAATGTAATGACTGCAACAGTGAAACACGGAGAACATCTGGACAGTGAACACTATTCTCATTGAATATACAATGAATATGCAAAATGTGTAAAGGAAAGCTGCCAATGAAAGGACTGAGCTTGGTTTAGGTTAATTTGTAATAGACAACAGTTTTGCTATAGCACTGAAACTGACTGACACTGCAGAAACTGAACATATTAATAATGAATATGAAAAAAAAGTGTTCACTGCTAAAAGTGTTTGTCTTAGGAAGGAGAGAGAGAGAACGTCTGAAAAAAATTAAGAAATTCAAAGCAAAGGATGATGTATAATGTTAAAGTTTGTTGTTCAAATGTCATTAGCATTAAATCTCAGCTGAGAAGTGTTTCGGTGTCTAATGGGAAACAGATGGCAGCTTATGTCATCTTGGGGCTGTTAGATGTTTGGACCACTAATACTTAACATGTGGAAGTGACTGATGCCAAAGTGCATCTGCATCAGTAATTATTATGGTCAAGTGATGAAGAGGAGTGCTTGGGAGTGTTAGTGGTTCTCAACACTAACACAACAGGGCTCCATGCTATTCCAGTGTGGGAAATGTCTCGTATGCGAGATCATCTGTAAAGTAAAAGTGGTATGGTGGTGAGTATGTATGCTACAGCATATACTTGCTTCCATTAGAAATGTTAATGGAAAAAAATGAAAGCATTTTTGTTGGTTTACATATACTTTTACATTATATGGCCTTTTGTGTGTATTTGCAGACAGTTATGTAGCTATCAACATGACTCTCTGCAAATATACACAAAAGGTCATGACATATATGGGAGTGGACAGGAATTTGCAGACTAGGGGATTTATGTTTAGGGGAAAGGATTCATTTTGCATTTAAACAAAGTGACCTGCTACAACAAAAAGATTATTTTGCATAGTCTAGCAGTGTGAGGAACAATACTGTAACTGTATGGCATCATCCTTTGTGAACCATGTCAGAATCTGTAGAGCTTGACCCAAACTGCATTTCCTTGTGCAGGGCAAAGGGATTAAAAATTTTTAAATGGGCAGTGGCTAGACAGTTTTGGTTGAGACACAATGTGCAGTACTTGAGCAGAATATAGTGATTTAAGGCTATACATCTTGGGAGATGCTGGAAGGCTTCAAGAAAATATTTATCATACTGTACATACAATACAGCAAATGGATAAATATGAAAAGAAAATTAAATATCAACATCTAATATATATTTTAGAAATTGCAATACACATGGGGAAAGAGAGAAAAGGAATTGCAAAAGGTGGTAAAGCTGAAGAACATGTTAAAAATAAAATAATTTATAGGGAGTCAGAAATTTCTGGTTAAAAAACAGCAGGAGGATTTTTATCCATGGTGAAATACTAATGAAAAGTGTATTAGAAGATGTTGTTTGGTGTGTGGGGGCATGGATAAAATAGCTGAGAGCAGCAAGTGGTGAAAGCTCTGTGCCTGAAAAGTTTTCTCTGACAAAATATAATCAAAAAATTTAAATTTGGAGATATCTCTTAGCTAATTTTATTCACTAATAGTCAGAAAAAAGATCAATAGCTTCAAGTTCTTCAAAAGCCGTAATTTCTATATCAAACTTTCAAAGGCTTGGTTAAGAGAGAAGAGACTTCAACATGAGTCTCTCAAGAAATAGTACTCAGGATTCTTGTGTTAAAAAAAGACAGTCACTAATATCTAGTATGCAGGATGTATTACAAAATAGATAAACTGGATACCAAACTAGAAAGTTTCAAAGAACAAACCAGAAAGAAGATGGAACATTTAGGAATTCTTATGAAACATCAAAGTGCACAAATCAGCAGTATGGAAGCAACTTGAAATGATCACGAAGGAAGAATAAATGAAGGTGAATCTCAGACTGAATTTAATTTAAAACAAAATAACTGGCTCATAGAAAAAGTTGATGATTTAGAAAACAGATCGCGATGAAATAATATTAGAATGTATGGTATACCTGAAAAGTATGAGGGAGAAAATATAATAAACTTCTTAGCAACCTGGCTACATAAAACATGAAGTCTACCTGCAACTTTATCTTCTGGAATTGAAAGGGCACATATATCCCTGAGAATACCTTTGAAGAGGAAAAACTCATCACCTTGTTCAAATATAGTCATGTCCATGGCTAGCTTAGAAAAAAACAAATATTAAAAACAGCATGGTCCAGCTCACCTATTAAAATAGGTGAAATGTAGTCAGATATGACAATGAATATTCCAGTAAAGTAATGAGTAAAAAAAAAATCCTGTTTTACCACTGATCAAGAATTTAAAAAGACAATATTAAAGCCACTCTGGTGTTTCCTGCAAAGATCAAATTATTTCTTTTAGAAGAAACTAAAATAACATGCTGGAGGAGACATCCACTTTTTAGCAGTAATAAAATCCTTAACAATACTTAATAAAGGAGTGGAACAGTATATCCCTCAAGTGGTAATTTCGAGACTATATAAGTTAAGAACTGTATTTTATTTGTTCATCTTTGCTTAGTATGTGCATTGCGGGGTTAATGTCAGATCCAAGTAATATGCTAATTAGAAGTGTTAAAGCACTGATGATTTTTTCTCTTTGTTTTTGTGTCACAAATCCTTTTCCATTTCATTTATGAAGCAAGTAATACTTAGATAAAGCTCGAGAATAAAAGAATGCTCCATTTATACCAGAATGCTGGATTCTTCCCATCTTGAGCTGTTCTGAAGAAAATCTAGGTCAAAGTCATCAATTATATCTGTAAAAACAGAAAGGAACTGTCTTTTTCTATTCAAGTATATATGAAAAATCTAGTCAAAATAACATCTTTTTTCTTTTCTTAGAGTGAAGAATTGGTAAAACAAAAGCTACAATGTTTTATAATGATTTGCAGCTCACCAAAAATTTGCTTACATTTGCCAAATGTTACCTTATGTTGTGGTATTCTCTCTCACTGTACATATAAATGGAGAGAAGCAAAGTTAGATGCTTGCTACTGATTAACAGCTTAAAAGAACCAAGGAGAACGAGAAACTTACAGAGAAAATAACATTAGTTGCTGTGTGCTGTGAATAGTCATTTTCACATGTAATCCAATTCTAATGTCAAGATGTGAAGCTTTGATCAAAACAGCAATTCACAATGGCTAAAAGCACACATTCAAATTTAACAAACATGAATTCTTTTATATACTGTATTTGCTGTACTAATCTTTGTGGATCTTTTCCCTCTGGCCTCAGCTGAAAATAGGATCTTTGCCCATCAGACTTTCCAGGTAAACAAATGTAAAATAAATAAATAAATAAATATATAATCAAGATTTATTGTACTACTAGAATTAATAAGAGTAAACATCTTATGAATAACATGCAAATGCACAAGGAGTAAAATATTTACTACGCAAGATTAATAAAAGAGCAGTATTAGTAAGCTAAGAAATATATACACACATTACAATATTTAATAGAGAGCCCATGATTAAATAGTACTTGGTCGAGAGATTTTAGAAATATGAGATATATAGAATACGGTAGAATATTAGTAGGAAAATAAGATAGAAAAATATATTTAAATAAGTTTTTATATGCTCTATAGTATTAGATTCACTAAGACTACATGAAATAACTCATTTCATAAGTCAAAGCTGAAATTGAAATGTTATATTGCTGAATCAGCACATCCATTTTGATAGGCAGTAATGTAGATTTTTCAATACGTTTGAACCTGGGAAGGAAGAATGAGATTTGAATTAAGCACACTAACATTTGAATACAATATAGACTGCACATTTTTTTACTCCATAGAAATAGCAAAACATTCTCTTTAACCTCAGTAATGTACATATTTTTTCTGAAGAAGTTTAATAAGATAAAGGATTTTAAAATATTTTATTTGTCATGTTGAGTATTACACAGTTTTGAGATATAGACACTTGTACTTTAAAATTAATTCAGAGCTTTTGTTAGATCTATAAAATATGCATCTTTTAACAAGATAACTTTTGTATTATAGTTTAGTATAAGATTACTTGTCACCTGTAAGTTTACAGATGTCTTTATCTCTTCAGGTCCCATTCTGTTAAACTTGCTTACTTAGAGATTGACTTATAATAATGTTGAATGAGTGAACACTTTAGGAATATTTAATGGATAATGTGTACTATTACACAATTTGTTGGGTTATTTAATATTTGTGATTAACAGAAACTCATTAAACTTTTATGTAGTAATGAGGTTTTAAATGATAAAATATATAACTAAATTAATAGTCTCATTTTTGTTTATATATATTAATTATCTGTAAGTCACAGTAGCTTTTGGGTAGTTTTTAATGAATTCTTAGGTATTGATAAGTAGACAGTACAGTAGTTTGTCTATTCAGCTGGCAAATTTGGAACTTTGGCATCCATGGTATGTTGTGTTTATTAGCAACATACACACTTATAGCTGTAGACTTGTCTTTGTTTCTGTTATTTATGAGTTTTAGTAGTTTAGTTTGTAGAAAGGAAGAATTAAAAAAATGTGGAATGTTAAGTTAGTGTTGGAGGAATGCATTAGAGTCTTACATACAATTAAATTAATATGGTGGATAAATGTGTCATGTTATCCTTTAAAATAAATGTTTTTAAAATAATATGGATATTTTTAACCTATTATATATTAATATAAGTGAATTAAATAATGGCAACAAAAAGAAATCACTGAGATAGCTAAAATTAAATAGAGGAGACATTATAATCTTGGAAGAGACTCACTTGATAGATAAAGATATACAATATTTAAATAACTTAAGTTACGAAATGCTATCTTCTGCTTCTTTTAACAGAATGAGGAGAGGAACTGCTATACTCTGAAGAAAATCTATTGTAATGCCTAAGGTAATGGAATCCATTACTGATCTCAAAGGAATGTATACATTCGTAATAATTAAATATAATGCAAACTTTATACACTAGCTAATTTTTACTGGATCCCTGGAATAGGTGCAAGAGTGGCTAAAAACTGCTTAAACTTACTACAAAGTCATTGGAGGGGTAGTTAAATTTTAGCAGGTTATTTTAACTGCATATCTACTATAGAAGATGCAGGTGAACAGAAGAAAGCTAAAATACTGGCATCAACTAAAGCACTAAACAGATGTATTACTAATAATGATTTTGTTGATTTACTAGTAAAAGCAGAAGAAAAGTCACTGTTCTTTACTCATTATTCATATGTGCATGGGACGCAAAGTAGAATTGATAGGATTCATGGCTCTATAGATTTATTTAATAAAGTGAATTATTTTAAAACTATTCCTTGTCCTTTATCTGATCATAATGCACTAAGCATTAATATATTAATGCATATAAGGAATTTTCAGATTTATAGTATCCCAGTATAAATTATGAAATTAAAATAATTTAACAGTCACCTTATGGACAAATCAAGAAGTTTTTATCTTTGAATGATAACAGGTTAGTAATGTCATACTATGGGACTCCTTAAAATGTATATTAAATATATATATATATATATATATATATATATATATATATATATATATACGTATATTAAAGATAGAATGGGAAGATGGGCTAATAAAATGGAAGAGTGGGATAAAGATTTGTTAGAAATACAAGATGAAATAAACAAAATGAGGTTTCAACAATAGAGAAATTAGATAATACTGAAGTCATTAAAATTGAATGACAAAATGTCAGTTTATTACATAAAGTGGAGATAGCTTTAGAAAAAATAAAATTGCACAGTTATGCAATAGCTTCAAAAATCTAAATAGATTTGTTAATAGAAGATGTTAAGCAAAAAGGCACAAAACAATAATATCTGAAATCCTCACACTAATAAGATTATTTCAGACATAGAAGAAATGCTTAATATTTGTTTTAAAAATAAAGATAAAAATAATAATCCCGATGATTACAAAACTGTCTAGTATTTAAAGATAAATGATACTAATACACTTAATGACCAACAAATATCTCTGTTGAAGAAGCCTATTACCCTGATATAAGTTAAAGGAGCTTTTAAAAAATTGTGGTTTGATTTCTGTGAAAAAGGAAAAGCTAACTCCCCAGAATATTTAATGGAAGAATATAAGTTAGATGAATCTGCTAACCAGTTAATATTATCTATCAGTAAGAAATTAAATGAATTTCCAGATAATATGAGTAAAGAGGAACAAAACTCTATTCCCCATTATATGACTATATGAATGCTATCATTGTTGGTAGATTGACCTAAAAAGGAAGCTTGTCCAAGTTATATAAGTTAATTATAAATAATCATTTTGATGCAAAATTCTGGAACTTTTTAGATAACAGTGCATTGAGCAACTCAATAGATGGTAAGAAAACTTTGTTACTTAAATCAGTCAGTAAAACTTCAAGTTTATACTGGAAAGTTTTTATGTGGAAATATGCACATAGAATGTGTGTTACTCCCTATGAAATCTCTAAGTTTAGTAAAATGATGTCTTCAGTTTGTTGGAGATGTGGTAGAGATGTAAAAGCTGATTGGACACATGTTTATGGATTGTAAAAAAATTAATTTATATTGGTAAGAAATAAGCATATTTTAAGGTGTTATGGATTGATAATTGTTCTTTAACTAGATCAGTAATAGTAATGAATGCACCACTTTCTGTATATGTAAAAGTCAAAGAGCAAAAGATGTTTTGGGATCTCTTGGCAGTTGCTAGAAAAGCTATCACAAAAAAATTGGATATCGAACTCAGTTCCTACATTCAAAGATTTTTTTTAATTTAACAGCAACACTATGTAAAATTGAAAAAGATGTCATCAGGATAAGAGCTATAAATCATACTAAGACTTTTAGTGGCTGAGATAAAGCTGAAATGTTGCTACTGAAATACCAAGACTCAATGTGCTAATCGTATAAGATTATTTTGATAATTCAATGTATTCCTATCACTGTATAAAAAATGATGAATTTCTTTTTTGTGTGTATATAGTACCCCATGTGCCAAGTCATACACAAATTTAGTCATGTATAACTGGGAAGATAAATTTAGTTTAAGTACTAACCCTTATTTAGGTTACATTAAGATTTATCATTGTTTTGTTGATGATGTCTTCCTTCTTTGGTCTGGTACTGAACAAATATTGCATAAATTTGTTACATATTTGGAAACTACCACACATTTTTTAAGGTTTAGGCATCCTGTTATTGTACTGACTTTTTAGATGTATCTCTTGTAACAGACTCTTTACGTGTGATTGATACAAGTTTATATTGTAAAGATTGCTGGAAGAATTGTTTTCTATCTTGTGGGAGCATGCACCCGAGACATATTCATCCTAGCATCATTAAAGGACAATTTACAACAGTCTCCAGATTATGTACATGATATGATGATTTTGTTAAAACCATGAACTCTTTGAGTGAACAATTCTTAATAAGAGGATATGGAAAAATGTGCTTAGATAGAGCCAAGGTGGAGACACTGAAAAAGAGAAGTACAACAGCCAAACCATTTTATTCTTGTGGCAATACGAATACATTAGCCATACATCCACGTAATGTCTCCACTAACTATAAAGTGAGATTTACTATCAGGTATACTAATGATGTAAATTTTGTTGTGATATCACAAGAAAGAACTGGAAACTCTTGACTGTTAAGAAAATAACAGATATTGCTGGAGATGCACAGAGTTTACTTTTTAAGAACTGTAATAATTTAAAAGATTTCCTTTGCAATACTAGCCAGCCACTTCCCTCAAGTAAGAGATAGACTGGGTACATTTGCCTGTTGCACATGTAGAACTTGTTCGGCAATATCCAAACAACAGATTTTCCAACACCCATGGTATAACTTCACATTTAAACTTAACAGATATGCAGATTGTCAAAAGCACATTGTCTGTTTAGCTACCTGTGACACATGTGCCTGTTTTTTTTATGTGGGTAAGATGAATAAAAAGTTGAAAGACAGAATATCAAGACATCTATATGATATCAGATCTATGGACTTAAGGAATGCACTAGCTAAACATATAAATGAAAATAATGGGTATACATTTTTGTTTAGGGTATTACAATGTGTTTATGAAAGTATTAGAGGAGGTGATTTGATAAACTGTACTGAGAAGGCTGAATTACAATGGATATTGAGATTAAAAGCTGATAAATATTTAGGAATGAATGTCAATGCATGTTTAAAACGAGCCCTTAAGGGGTGCAAGTTGAATCACTGAATATGGTTGCGTTATTTGTTTTGAGACCCAGTTTGATTGGCTAGATGGAATTTTGAAAGTTTTTGTGCTTGGTTTTATGAATGGATCTGATTAAGAGTTTACTTAATGCGAAAGTGCTAATCTGTTTTTAATCATTTTTATTTTATTAAAAGTCCATGTTATGAACCATGGTAGCCTTGCTGGTTTTAACTTATTTATTGGCTGTATTTCCAGTGTAGGCTTTTCAGTACTGCTCGACTGTTTCCTTTGTCATATACTGCAAATATGTTAAATTAATAAAAAATTTCTGATATAAAAAATAAGAATGTCTGTTCAAAAGATGGTATAGACTTAAGTGAGTGGTACAAAGCCAAGAAGTAGTTTGGACTCCAGGTTACAGATGGACTTCCATACCAGGGACTGTTAAGAGAATAGCAAGGAACAGGGGAGTGTTCAATGAAAGATAGCTTTGGTAGAATTTTTAAATTTGGTCTAGAACATAAGTAGTTGTTAAAAATGGATAATTAGTATGGCATATAAACTACAGCATGATAACTATAATAATCACAGGAGGTTAGAAATGATTGGGAAGAAAGTCTGGAAATGTAATTTATCAAGAAATAATGGATAGAAATCTGCATGGTTCCCAAGTATGCAAAAAATCCAGAAAGTTTAGGAGTTTTGCTTGGAAGTGTTTGCACAGTTATATTTATACCCAAGCAGACGTCAGAAACATTTTCACAGGTAGAAAGCAAATGCTGGAGGTGCAAAGAGAAAGAAAGAGGTAATGGGGAACATGCATTCTGGGAATGTAATGAGTTGGCAGATTTAAAAAATTCCCTATGGAGTGTTTTGTCAGAAATGTTGTGGGAGTAAATCATTATAATAAGAAATGGTTCTTTTGAGCTGAGGCTCAGGCTCTGAACTGGCCAGACATAGTGAAGTTTTACTGAATTTAATGCTATTGGTTGCCAAAAAAGCAATTACAAAAATAGAAATCAGAATCAAAACCAACTGAAATACTGAATATTTACTATATATTTATTTGACATTTGTTGACCAGGACATGCCCATTTTCAGCGGAGGCCCAGGGAGAAAAGCTCGACATAAAAGCACTCAAAGTAACAGCAAAGACTTATTACTCATATGACACATACATTGACAGGGCAAGCAGTACATAAAGAATATTCATATTGCAAAAAAACATACATACATAGCTATGTACACTATGGATAACTAATAAAGGTTCCTGAGATGGTTCTAGTCAGGGGTAAGGCAAGGGCATAATCAGTGTGATTTAAAATGTTCTTTGAGGTTTTTCTGAATAGAGGCAGAGAGGTTTCTTGGGTAATGATTGCAGGAAGAAGGTTCCATATTTTGCCAACAGAGTTGGTAAACAGAGCATCCCCCGCCGAGTTAACTTTGAGGGAGAGTACCAGTAGTCTGTTAGATGAGCGTAATGGCCTAAAGGGACTATGGGGGTAGATATTTTTTAAGAGCAGGAGTGTTATCAGGTTGGCAGTCGATTTTGTGGGCTATGAGCTGGCTTTACTGCAGAAGAGTAGGTAGTTCTAGCCACCCTAACATCTTTAGATTGTGACAGTGATGTGTCCTGAATGCAGTAGCAAATCTGACAATGTGGTTGTAACAGCTGTATAGTTTAAGGTCAGTTTTGTTCAAGTTGGTGAATAGAGGGGATGCATAGAGAAGGGTAGAGAGTAGGTGGGAATGGGTGATGGCAGTATGAACCAGAGGTGTAAGGAAAGGCTTGACCTTGTAAAGGGTGCCTACTTTTTTGTTAATGGTCTTGATAGTGTGATTTATGTGGATGTCAAATTTGAGGTTATTTTCTATTATAACTCCTATGAGCTTGGTTTGGTCTTCAGGAGAGATGATGGTGCCATTTTTAGAGTTTATTGTGAAGAATGAGGGGGGGAGAAAAGAAGCAGTTTGGTTTTATTGGGATTCAGGATCAGTAGCGGATTGGCTAGCCAATTTTTAACTGCAATGAAAGTGTTCTGGGTTAGTGACAGTAAGTTTGTTGGAGAGTTGGCTGAGCAGATCAACATGGAATCATCTGCATATTGAATGCAGGTGGCATTTGGGATAACAGAGTAGAGGTCATTTATAAATATGGAGAAAAGTAGGGGTCCTCGTATAGAGCCCTGAGGGACTCCTAGAGTGACGGGAAGGTGGGTGGATAGTTTGTCCTACCACAGGACTGCTTGTTGTCTACCAGTAAAGTATGAATGGAACCACTGTAGAGAGTGGGAATATAAGGACATGGCTTTCAGAGTGTGGAGGAGAAGTTGATGGGTATCCATATCAAAGGCCTTAGAGAGATCTAGAAAAATTGCAGAGGAAAGTTTATTATTATGATTGCGGTTAATGACATCAGTGTAAAAGAGATAAAGAACTGGAGGTGGGATCCTCAGGAACAAGGAAAGAGAAAATTACATAGATGTAAATGGAGGCGGTAGGAACATATCAACATGCAGAGCAGTGTTCAGAAGGAGTGATGTTTAAGATAAGGAAGGAATTAAACAATTTATGTAATGTTGGAGTGAATGATAACTGTTAAAAATGAACAACGCTCTACAGCAAGAAATATTTTGCTACGGTTTGGTTTATATTAAGGTATGTGTACCTGTGTCACTGTTTTAGTTGTGGTTTAATACAGATGTTTATTTAAAAAAAAGTTGTTATAGACTTGCTTTTGAGGGAAATATCTGACCTGATTCAATGGGGACAGATGGATCAGAAAGGGTTTATCAAAATGTGGAAAATCAAAATAATTTTCCACCTTTTGATTAAACCAGTTTGCCGAAATCAGTAATAATGAATTACCAAAATTTTGGAAATGGTAAAACAGAACTGACCTTTGAACACCAGAAGTTCCATTTTCGAAAGTCCGTGTTACTGGTAACATTTTTGCAGGGGTTCGAGCCCCCCTGTGCTCCCCACACCACCTACATGTTATATATTCCAACACCGAGATAGCACTACAGTTAGAAAAGGGTACATTTCCCGATCCCCACTGTGTGCAATCTGTTATCAGAATGTCAATTCCACATTAGCCAATGCACACTACCATTCACTAATGTGGATTTGAACATTTTCCGGATCAGCATTATGAAACTTGAAAACAGATAACAAAAACTAGTAAAAATCCAGACCAGATAAACACAGCAAGTCCACAGGCTTGGAGAAAAATGAGCCGATCAATGATAATTAACGTAAAACTTTATTCGAGCAAAAAAATAAAAATAAAATACCATCAAGCGCTTTTGCCTGGATAAATACCAGGCTTTTTCAAGACTTGAAAACAGACTTTTGACCTTCCCAGCTTTGCGTAAGTGCCGATCTAAATTTTGATAGTAAACCATCAGAAAATCTTAAGTTGCAATATTCATAAGGCCTTTGATACAGCAGGCATACATGGTCATTGGAAATACTAGTTATGTATGACAATGGAAATTATTTCATTAATTTCTTGGCATGCACATAAATGAATACTTGATCTGTGCCAACTGTTAATGGATTTGTTGGGGAAGAGACACAGATAAGCCTCTCCAAAAAAGGATCAGTTATTTGCCTTATTAGTGAATGGGGATGAGGTTGAGGTAAAAGAAAAAATAATGGAAGGTGGATATGAGAGAGTTGTAGATGCACAAATTTCTGTTATACATACTTACCCAGATGATAACAGACTATGGATGAAGGAGGGAATTAAGACTTTACAGACATAAAGCAAAGGTTTTGGTAATATACGAGATAGGAAGTATCTTTTTCTAACACAGACACTGAGATTTTAGGTATTACATTTGGATTACTGAGGTAATGGTTTAGGTGGAATGATTTAAGGTCTTGTTTCAAAGTAAAGTGTTCCTTCTCAATATAGTTATTAACAGGCATGTTTAATTTCTACCATCAGGAAACAATATATTTTTCTTGTTTTTATGGGATTCTCCTCTGAATGGGGTGAATAACATAGTCACAGGAAGGGCAAGAATAATGGAAGGCTGCCTCAGGCACAACCTGTCAAGGCCAGAGTCAGCACTGTACAAGACGTGCCAATCTTCCCCCTGTAGGCAGTATTAATAATCATTTAAACAGCTGCAACTGGCTGATTAAATGCAGTCAGTCAATGTTCAACTGTTGGGAACTGTAGCAAAGAGCTTGTACAGGTATTTGCTACAATTTAGTTAGGGTCTTTTACATGTTTTTGTAAAAAAGCAATTATGCAGGTATGTAACAGCTCTTTGTTTAGGTTGAAGTCCTTTTTAAAAACGTAAATAGTGAATTGTAGCAAGTAACAATTACATCTCTTTGCTACAGTTTAGCAAATGTGTTTGGCACAACAAAGAGCTATACTTTTTTGCTTAGTCTGAAGACCATTTTTTGTTCTCAGCTCTGACTTCTTGAGAGAATATTTTTGGTCCTCCACTCTGACGTTTTTTGATCCACCATTTCAGTCTGTAAGGGGTGTCAAAGTCACTACATAATACTTAATACTTATAAGAATGGAAGCTTGCAGTTGGTCAGTTCTGTGTTTTATTTTCCATCTTTGCATCTAAATTATGTTTCAAATACAATGAAATACAGAGCTGCTGTTAAGCAAATTGTTAAAAGTGAAATGCACTAAATTTTGGAAGGCTATGATACAGGTTAAGAGAAAGGAAGGCCTGTACCAAAAAAAAAAGTTGTTACACGTATGGTAACATGCTGAAGTAGTACAACCTTAACATGCACATGGCTGTGCAAAACAGGCCAAAATGATAAACTGATGTTATGATCAAGTACATTCATAATGATGCGCAACAGAATAATGTAAAAGAAAATACAGAAAGAAATATATACGAGACTGAAAAGCTATGAGGTTACTGAAGAAAGGAAAAAAAACTGTGTGGCACTTACCATTAGTCAAACTACCTGTAAAAGGAGAAATAAAACATAAGCAAACTGTTAGAAACAATGTGTTTATTTGAAGGGAATCTGGTTACAGAAACATTATGACACTTGTGAATTTAACAGCATGGCAGATTTTGGCTGTAAGTTTAGCATGCTTTCTGACTGAATGTTACATTTTTCATAAACATTGATGTTATACAATATGGTTATTATGAGAAGTTATCAAAGATAAGAGGCAGACAGAACTGACAAGATTATACTTTTTTGTGGTTGATACTGTCAGGATGGTGTGGGAATGTTTCAACAAAAGTGGAACAATACAGATATTCTTAAAAGACTGAAACTGTAGTTAAGAAACAGTTTGATGGAGGAAGAATATCTACTGCTGTTTTGTTTAATATATGTATATCACGTGTGTGCATACATATATACATATACAGCACAACCTATTAGGGAATTTCTTGTATGTTTTAAATGCATTTTAAACAGCCCATATGCTTTTGATATGTGCAGTAGAATACTTTACATACAACTGAGCAACCACAGGCTCAGGCGTATGCAACCTTAGTTTAATGTCTCAGCCAAAGGATGACACACCTAGGAGTACAGCACCCTCATTATGCTGCAATGGAATGTCAGTATCGCAAAAATAACCCAAGCACCTGGTTTGGCAATAGAACCAACAGTCTGAGCCTCCAGCATCAAATGTGAGTTTGCTACCTACTGTGCCACTGACATATGCAAAGAAACATGAAGCAATGCTACAGTCTGACAATACAGCAGTCTGTGAAACTGCCCACAACAAAAAGCCAGGCCATTTTAATACACAATATACAAGAATATACTACCCAAGTTACTTATAACTATAACAGCAGAGGCTGAATGTAGGTGCTATTTTCACACAGGCAGACAGCAGGAGGGTATTTTTGATTCATCAGAGGGCTATCCTATAAATCAGCTGATAAGCTACTAAGAATTCATCTACTATATCGAATACCAGGGAACTTTCTTGATGGACCCTACGGATAGGATAAATCCTGAAGTAGTCTACTACTTGGTGGAAGGAATAAGAGGACAAAACAACAATAATAAAAGAAAAAAAAAACAAACAAAAAAAAACTACCCCTGGAGAAATCAGTGTTAACTGGTCATGACAGGTGCCTACAATCAAGATGTTCGCTAAAGTATTGGAAGTAGGTATTCTTGTAGTGGAAGGAATTCTGACTTCAGCATTTCCAGCAAGAATCAAGATGCCTGAAGGCAAAAGACACTGCAGCTGGCAGACCAGCTGGGAATAATTTGTTTGGCAACTGCAAGCCCTTTTTAAATTTGTGCACTTGGTTCAGGTAAAATCTGAGACGACAGTACATATCCAGGATGTGAATGCCCTCTCTACCCTGGTAGTCACAACAAAGTGATGAATAAGCAGGTTTGGGTACAATTCAGAAACATTTTCAGGGGGAAGCATCTTAATGAGCACACAGTTCTTGTGAAAGGCAAGATGCAGTTCCATATACAAGACTGCCTGAAGCTCCGATAGTCTTAAGAAGAGCTAACATCTGGAAAAAATTTTCCAAGAGATGAACTTCAACACCACTGAACCAGTAGGCTCCAATGATGGACAAAGAAGACTTTGAAACATGACATTCAGGTCCTAAGGTGAAAAGTGGTTCTTCAGAGGAAGAGGAAGATGTAACATGCTCCTAAAGGAACTGCTTAATCAGCAAGTACTGTGCCTCAAAACAACATTTCAAAAGACTGTGGATGACCAGAAACACCTGGCATGTGCATAATCTGTGGAATAACTGAGTCTTAGCTATCACAGATGCCCGAGGTAAGTCAGGAATACTTGCAAGCTGACTGAATGGGGTAGTATAGGGTACCACTCCACCAAGACTGAAAACATTTTCCAACTGGAGGCATAGGCCCGATGAGCGAACGGTATCATTGCAGTCTTAATAACCTCATATTCCAGCCAGAAGATTCTGTAAGATTAAAATTAAAAAGTCTGTGTCAGACATCTGCTAAGATAAGTTGTCACCTCAAATGTGGGGAACATTTTAGGCTAGAATCAGCTTAGCTTCCTGTAGTGTTAAGGACCTAAATGCCTGAAAACATGTTTTTCTTGGCTGTCACAGGGTGAAGAGAACTTGTCTTATCTTTACTGAATTTTGTAATATGGCACAAAATCAGCAGGGATTTTGGGAATACAAATAGGAGTCTCCTGAGCCCTAAGACAGAAAATGCATTCACAGTCACCTTCACCTTGAACTGTTTCCAGTGAATTGAACAGAAGGATGATAGCATTCTCCTGAGTGGTAAATAGATCAGTTTCCGAAGTGCACTGTTTATGAAAGACCCTGACCAGATATGATATCCAAACCTGCAGCTCTAGGACATAACTAAAGGAAAAGTTCAGTGTATATGCCAGGTTACTAATTTCTCTTGAGATGGGAAAAAAATGAGTGACATCCCTGACTTTTGCTCAGTTTCTAGTGCACATCACCTCCCTGCACAGTAAATATAACCTTCTGCCCTCTTCACTGTTTATGTAGTACAAGATGGACTGGTTGTCTAAGGAAGTGAGAATTCCTACAAACAACTTTATCTCCAATGTCATCACAGTCATGAAGCCTGCTTGAAGCTCCATCTGGATGACACATGCCTCCCTTTCCAAAGGGGAACCACATTCTTCATCAAAACTTGAGAAATCAATAAACATAAGGTAAAACATTTTTCTCTTATCCCAGAGGTTCAGCAATCTAGAAGTTAGTATATTTAATGTAATGAGGATGTGGGAGGTGCAAGGAGGCTTGCCCTTCCCAGCAACATGTTTCATTGTTCATGTGTTTTATCCCTGTGCACTGCAGTTGATGACTTCCATCTTACAAGATGGGAATTGACTACAGATTCAGTGGTGTTTAGCTTTGGCTTTCTAAGTTACAAGGGTCTGCCACCGGGAAAAAATATCCGTGATTGTGTGCTGCAGCTATAGCAACTGATATCTTACGGTGTACCTCAAAATGCACCAAAAAGCCCGTGGTAGCCATAACACCCAAAAGACATAGTAGGAGTTAGGCTTGGACCCTGCACTGCTTCCTCAACCAGAATGCCAACACCATGACTTCCTGGACTTTTTCTCAGGGAAGAACTGACCAGCAGTGGACAATACCTTGCTCTGTTCCCATAAAGATTACTCTCTGCAAAAAAAAAAAAAGATGGGCATTTCCCAATTTATAGTCAAACTCCAGAGACTAGAGTCACTTAAGTTCTTACTGCAGGGATGTTTCTAAGTCAATGGTCTGGGCCACCAACAGCCAGTCTGAAAATCAGTGGAACACATGAACATAATTTCTCTGAACTGCTTTGGACATTATAGCAACACTGGTACACTCTGAGTGTTGAGTGAAGATTACGTAGCAACCATTTATAATGGAAGTGATGCCCACCGAGAACAAGCAGAGGACCCACTTGTGTCAACACCAAACACTGATATGTTAAAAGGTGTTCCCCATATCCAGTAACTTCATCCTACCTTAGCAATAAGGGCATGCCCCCCCCCCTCCGAAGGGTCACCATCCAGAATCATTGTGTGTTAGCTGAAGTGCTTTGTATCCAGATGGGCAGGCCACCATCCATCCCATTCAGGAACAGGAACAGGTAGCGGTAAAACTCTGACATTGTTTCAAATAGGGGATAGTGTCAGCAGTCCCCCACCCTCAGCAGCACACTCTGAGCCTACCTGTAAAACTTTCTGACAAAGGACCCATGAACTCTAAAATATGCCAGACTGCAGCACCATTTTAGACTCTTTTTCTGGTGTTACTTCCAAGATGTGACAAACTTGAAAAACTTTAAGACTGTTATGGTGGGACCAGCATATTCAACCTCTCTGGAGATTTGGGTGACTTATAAGGGGGCAGGACTGTGTACTACTTGATGCTTACGGATCTTGTTTGGGAGAAGAGAAAGGTGCAAATGTATTCTTCAATGGTAAGGATCTATTTTTTCTCTTCAAGAGGCCACAAAGTCCTAGGAGGCTGGACAAAAACATCTTCCTCTTGACCTAGGATTCCAGGATATTGTTTCCAAGTTCCTCCTTTAGGCAGACCGAGATCACCTAAGCTACCTGTGTGGACATTTCCCTAAGTTGTGGCCAAAGCATTTACAGAATTCAAATTATAGAGGCCACTGGCAACACTGTCTTTAAAAGCCAAATAAAGGGTATTGATCACATCACCTCTGAACAGAGATTCAGTGACATCCTGAGGCTTCTCCAGCAGGTCCTTGACAAGGAAAGATTGGGACTTTGATAAATGAGTGAAGAGTTGAAAACTCTAAGTTTCAATGCAGCAGAAAAATAAAACTCTCATTTCACCTACACCCAAGGCTTTTGATTCCTTGGCTGTCCAAAGAACAGCAAAATGGTCTGTTTTTTAGGATATGTCCTTGGCCTAAGAGATCACAAAGCATGTTTGGTAAGATCATCATTTAATTCAGACAGGGGCCTACATAAAAGTGTCTACAAGATTATGAAGCTATTTCATGTTGGACATCAAAAGCCTCAGGCTCTCTCCAAAATAAGGGTCAATGGACGTATCTGGAGGCCTGGGGACTAAATGATTTTAAATATCTTAGATATAATGGCCTCTGGTACCCATAACTCCCCATAGCAGCTTCAAGTGAGTTCTGTGCCCCATTACCTCCGGGTATGGGCTCACATAAGGCCTTACTCATATATGAGCAAGTGGCTGATGGAAATCACAAAACCTTTGTTGGAAGGACAGGCTGATAAGCCCATTCTATACATGCAAACCAATATGCTGCAAGTTACAACTCAGAAGAGTAGCATTTAGTCCTCGGGACTCAACTCTAAAGGTGATCTATCATCAGCTGGTAACCATCACAAGGTCAAGCTTTCACGAGCTGAATAGATGATTGTGTATTGTCTTCCCTTACCTCATCCCTTCTCTCAGATGCATGCTGAAGGTCACAATCAACACTGTATGCCCTTCACTGCAATGGCTGCATTCCTGTGCTGTCTCTGTACTGAAAATGGATGGAGACTTAACTAGGACATACCTAGCTTGGGTTTCATTAATTGTGCATATACCAAAGGAACTGGTGGTGGAGTGGAAGGAGTGACTTTGGTTGCTTGCCTATATGAGGGGGGGGGGGTTGTATGTGCGCTTCAACAATATATGTCCTACTACAAACATTTCAAATGGAGACTGAAGCACCTTGCAAGTGTATTAACCCCTTAAGGTAAGCAGGGTTGCTACTGAGTACAGCAGCTTGCATGAGCAATCGAAGTCTACACATTAGGCATGTCGCATGCCTCACACTACAAGATGCACAAGATGATGTTAAGTGCATAAGAAATGGTTTATTATAATTGCAGTCCACCTTCATTTGAGCTTCGCCCCATCAGGGGCAGCTATACCATCTGGGATGGAGGAATGAATGTGTCAGCTGTGCAGTGCAATGGGCTGGACAGCTGTGAAGGAAGGAACAGAGGAACAAAAAAAAATTCTAATGGTATAATTCCTGTAGCTATTAGATCAGTTGAGCTGCTGGTGGTATCGGTGGCACTCCATGTTATGGTCATCCTTCAGACAGCACACACCACACTGGATGCAGCAGGTTCTGGATGATTACCTGCTGGCTGTAGGGGCACTTAGCAGGTTTAAGTTTTCTAAATACAGGAACCTTTCTATTACAAACAGCAGGATAGTAATCTGAAATGCAGAAGAACCAGAAAAGAAGTGGAGAGAGAGAGCCTGGATGTATCATCCTACATCTGATACATGTCCTGATGGAGTCATGCAGTGTGTGAAAGTTCAACAATGCTAGATTTTGTGCAGACTCAATTTGCAAAAAAGGAATCCCAAAAATTACTTACTGCAGAATACAGCGGCTAGTAATACGAGACATTTGTTAGCAAGATGTCCGAGTAATTTTCTACCACCCCGCCTCTCAGAAACAACTAATTTATGACAGAATGCAGGTACAGCAAAAGACAGCTTTCCACAGGTGATGCCAGCATCACTCATGAAATCTATATCAGCTGTGCTAGTCTTCTAACCTCAGAAAGCTATAATCCACACACCATCACTGGACTGACCTACTGTGTTCCTTTGTGTGTGGGAAGAGAAGAAAATGGCAACATTTCCAGCTTCAATATATATTAAATGTACCACAGTCATGTGTCTCGACATAACTACAAGGTGTAATGACATCAATGTGCAATACTGCTCATACAAGGGAAACTTTCTAAGCCCGCCCACCCAAGTAGTGCAAACACAGCCAATACATGCAAACATTTCATGATCTGCTCTTCTTTCACACATTCATATACAACACTTACTAACAGGTTCTTCTGACAATAGTCTCACTAAAATGAGAGATGCTGCTCAGGCGACTTTACTTGCGCTACACATAAAATACATCCCTGTACAAGGTAAGGCAATAAAGGTGTAACGCAATTAGCCTGGTTACACAGACTAGAAAAATGCTTCAGCCATATTCTGTTATGACTGCAGTTCTTACCACTAAAGAAAAGTTTAGGTAAACTGAACGTCTCCATTCCAGTGGGTAACACATCCAGCATGGGTGTACTGACAGTGATGAAGACAGTCCAGACAAGCTACACTCTTCCTTGGATTCTTAGAATCTCTGGTCCTGAGACCAGCATATTTTATAAAACACAGCCAGAAAAGCATTTAAACTAATGAAAATCAGAATATTACATTTTATACATATAACAAATCTCTCACGTAAATGCATGTTTTAAGCTAGACTAAATCAAGTAAGTTACTCCAAAATGGCTTATAGTGCAAGCTCTCTGTAACATCCCATGGAACTACAAATGTATTTTATAGGATTGAACTTGGTGAAGAGATCCATTTTCTCCAACTATATAAATACTGTCATTCACAACAATGATGTACATCTTTCCAAGAGAGGATGCTGCATTTTGTGTATCTTGTAGGCAGTCAATTAAATATTTTATGAGATATTTCCAAGCTGTTTTTTCAAGCAGAAAGCCTTGTCCTTCAGGTCTGGTCTGCTATCGGTTTCCATGGTGCTCAGTGATGTAATTAGCAGTTCTTTGCTTTCTGCTGTCAAGCATTCAAGCTGATTTGACTCTAAAAGCACATATAAAACACAAATAAATAAATAAGCAAAACAGTGACATCAAACAGAAATCTGTTCATTTTTATTCTGAATCCATGCATCATAATTTCACCTCCAAGTTACTTAAGTCTTCTCTAACAAGGTTTCAGGAAAACAACCCTTCTTCCTAAACTAAGCATACAAAAACAATGAGTGAGAAGGTCACTGAAAACCAATCAGTAAAAACAAAATGAAAACGCCAGCAAAGCTAGAACTTCCACTGAGTGACCTCCCAAACCTCTTGTATCAGAGGCACATGGGATATATGCAAATGATCCTTTTGAACATCAAGTGTTTTAGCTCATTGGCGATTCTGAACGCCCATGACTTGTTTCGTCATTTTACTGGACAATTTCAGGCCAATAAAGCCAACAAAAAGAGTACCTGGAAGCAGCTAAGGGGCTCTGCTTTATTGGCTCGAACATATACTGCTTAAATACCACTAACTCGGTGCAGATTGCGTGAGTCAAGAAATTCTCATGAATGTTTTAATTTTTTTTTTTTTGTAGGAGGCAAGTCCCACTGCACTCCTAGATTATAAATATACTGCCTCTGAGGTCAAATAAACTTCCAGAAAATATGTTTACAGAATGATTTGTTTCTTGCAAGTGAATACAGATGAACACTCAGCTGTGAGTACGTGAGTTGCAAAGCAACTGAACCTCAAGTAAATAAAAGGCAACCCAATTAAAGACTATCTGGGCCACCTATTCAGTCCATGCTTGTACCTTGTTGATAAGCTGCTGTCAGAATCTACTACACTAGGACATATTCATGGAGTAATCTAACATTAGAAATGCAATTTACTGTTATGTTTTTATACACTTACTTAACTGTTGATTAATTATTGAAAAGTTTGCTAGCATACATAAGAACTGACTCGCATCTGTCCCAACCACTCTTCAATTCTGTTTAATCATTTCATGAAGGCTAATTACTATCATCCACCAACTCATCTGTAAAATACTATTTTCTTGGGCCTCCGCTGAACCATCCACTTCATGACTTCAGACTGTATTCTCTTGGTTCCATTTTTCTTTTAAAAAAGTAACACCCTCATGGACTACATACATTTCCCTTGAAGTACACAAAATTTTTTGTTTCTTCGCTCCTTCTACCTTTTTATATGTTTATACACTTCTAGCATCTTTATATGGCTGCTTCTTCAGATAACTCACTATTTTCCTGATCTGGCCTGAACTGTCTCTGTGATATCAATTAACACAAAATGATTAAATCTCCCACAACTGTGTACAATAATCTGTACTAGCTCACAGTGAATGTATGTGTAGAAGGACAATAACTTTTTGTTATATACAGGGATACTTTTCCTCTGCATGCCAGTATATCAGCCTTTAACATCTCATATTACTTACTTAAATTTAAGATTATCTGATAGGACTTCTCCTGGGTCTATTACTAACTTGTTACTACTGTTTTCCCTTAAAATATGTGATCCTTCTCTTGGGGTTGTGCAAGCCTATATCATTACACAATGAATTTAAGCTGTTATGCCTTACAGATTTTCTTCAGTCTTGCCAAGTTAATGTTTTGTAGGTCCTTTGTCACTCTAACGGCTGACCATTAGTTCTGCCAGTAGTCTTAAGCCCATACACTGGGGAGTCTCCAGCATACAAATGACAGTTGAGCAGAGGGGTCCATCATCCAAATAGCCATGGAGGTGATTGTGACCTTGTCAGTACCTGCAGATGCCAGCAATGAGAACCACTCTAAGCACACAACCTGGGGGCTGATGTAAGCACCTCTGTCACTTTACAGGCCTTCAATGCCTTTCCCATGTGTGCATTGTTTACACACACACAGATGTTTGTCATCAAAACCAGCTTACTGCTGATTTAAGCCTCAACTTGGATGCCCCCCATTCACTAACTTATGGGTTAATAAAGAAGAATACTATTACTGGTATTCCGGTTTGTGGAATCACTGTTTGGTGATACTATGGTGCTGATTTTCGGCTCTGTGGACATTTTTTTATTAATCGTGCACATAGTATTTAGAAGTACCTTGCATTCCTGCCCAAGTTTAATATTTTTGTTTAATGGCCATAAATGCCTTGCCGATACCCTCCCTCAGGCTTTCTCAAGGGGCAAGAGACCAGTCAGTCCTATGGTAAATCTGACAGCATCCATCCAGTTTTTCAGGATTAGTTTAGTTTGAAGGAAGATATTTAACTGCACTGCTTAACCTGCAAAGTAAGTAATGAAGCTCTCTCTCTCTGTCTCTCTACTGCATTTGGTTTAGCTGCTGATGAAGGTTCAGATCTCTGGTTCTAGTAGTAGCTGCACTGTCTGACTTAGAATCAAGAACTATGGGATCTCTAATGACACGGTATGCGAAGCAAAGATCACCCCATAGGAACCTATAAGATAGAGTACAGGGACAAGTCTTCTAGTCTCTCGTGGTAACTAAGGTTCTTAAAAACAGATATTCTTTTGATTAGGAGCCTCTGGGCCTTTATAAGCTTGTTGATAGGTTGAGTGAGGTACATCCCAAAGGAAGCACTGTACTCTATAACTGTTACTCGCTGCTTAACGTCATGGATAGAAGTTTTATTAGGCATGTGAATACTGTAACTTCACCAATAAGAGTAAAGACAGAGCAAAGAGTGGAAGAATGTGGTCATGACTATGACCTACCCATCCAAGTGAGGGCAATGGCTTAAGCTCTAGTATAGCCATCCGGAAGGAAAGAAGTAAAGAGGCATGGTCTGCTTGCTCTTCAAGAGGGGAGTGTCCTGTTGCATATCTGCTAATGAATTTTTGTTGGAGACAAAGGGCCTAACGGAGGTGATATTTTTAAATGGGAGGGGTGTGGCTCCATCTCTCATAGAAGCAGGTGATGACCCCAGGCTGCAACTACTGATACATTTCCACTGACCACTTTTCCTGCACACTAGGGGGATAAAGAGAAATCATCAAACATTCCTAAGGTTACCTGGATGATGGCTGCACCATGATCAGCTCCCACTTGCAATGGGACAAGTAAACTGACACATGGTAATCGGTCAGACAGCCGGTAGGTGTAGGGATGGGCAAGAAAAGTCAAAATTAAAGATCATGAAAGGAACTATACGAGCAGTAAAAATAAGCTATTGGATGCTGGGGTGAATGCGTTGATGTAGAAGGTGCTTCATGACATACTGTAGATCAGAAAGGGCACTCAGAATTCCTGAGCAAAGAATAATCCAAGCATTATGTTGACTTCTGCCTCATAGAAAAATGACTAACCACTGGAGCCATCAAGAGGGGGGGGGGGGTCTTTCAATGCTATATTTTCCTAATTCAAAGTAAACACTTTCCATTGATACTTAGAGTTAGCCCTCACAGAAATTCTCTTAATTTTGTATAATAAAAAAGGCTCTACTTGTCACGAAGACTGAAGCAATGAAATTCTCTTAACAGCAGCAAAAGACAATAACTTTTTGTTTTATACAGGGATACATTTCCTCTGTATGCCAGTATTATATCACCCTTTAACGTCTCACATTACTTACTTAAATTTAAGATGATCTGATAGGACTTATCCTGGGTCTATCATCTAACTTGTCACTACTGTTTTCCTTCTCTTGGTATTTTGCAAGCCTATGACATCATTACACAATGTTTTCCAAGAAAGAAAAAAACAGTCTTCAGAAAAAAAAAAGCCCAATTCAGAAAGGTTACCATGAGGTGTACACTGCACAGTGACTGTTTCTGATTCAGAGACAGTCCTACCATGCTGCTGCAAAATGAAGATATGTGGAGCACTGCAGTAAGCTGCCAATGTGGCCATGCAAAATGTTAATGATGCATTCTGCGGGAGAGACAAATACTAATTAGCCATGTGCCCCCTCAACTCCCAGAATTGCCTGAGGTAATGCGTTTATGCAGCTGAGTGATTCTGTTAATGAACAATGCCAAAAGCCCATGTTCACCCACTACTGCAGAGGTAAGTGCCAGTGAGGTTAGTGATCAGGTCATGTTGGGGATGTGTGTTCATGTGTATGGCTGCATGTGGGAGTGTGTGCGCATCTGCCTGACAGGTCACAGTAGGGGTGGCTAGTGAGAAGTTAGGTTAGCTAAGTATGTGTGCATGTGGTTGGGTGGGTGAGGGGGCTTTCATACCTGCACACTCCCCTAGAATCAGAAGCTGGGGGGACTAGCCACCAAGGAAAACCACACTGGCTGAGATATGAAAAAAATAAATTAAAAAAAGAAACAAATAAGTCTTTGGACCATAGTATTGAAAATATCTGTCCTAGCACCTTTCATTTGGCATGGAAACCAGAATGCCAGATCCCCAGGAAGCCTTCTGAAGGATGCTGTGGAAAAGACAAGCAAAGGTTATTGATACTGTGTCATTTCTGATAAAGGGACAAAGAAATTGATTCCCAAAAAAGCACAGAGGTAATAGTGGAACCAGAGATGAAAGGAGCTAAGGTAAAATTGCTCTACCTAAAAGTTCAAAATAACTTAAGAGGACTGATTTTTCGTCTTATGAAAAAGTTCACTGCTGACAGATGACCAGGCCAACAGCATTTCAGTACTGGTCTCTAAGAGTGAAATCATTGACAATGACCTTTTTTGTTGTGCCTTTCACTGATAAGTCATCTATAATCTTAAGACAAGGAAAACTCACCTGTATCCCAGGAGAAGCAGCCATTCTTAGACTTGTGGCGTTCACCCAAGACAAAGTACTGTAATACTAGCACCTTTTTGTGATGATAAAGGTGATCATAAGTGGCCCCTCTCACAACAAGTTTCTTTTTTCTTTTTTTATTAATTACCAGGACATCTCCACTGATGATGTTTGCAACAACCTCTGTAGATGATTTGTAATTGCCCTGGTCTCCCAGTATAAAGTACTAGCATTTGTGGACTGGCACACATCACAAAATTACATTTTATATCTGCACTCTGGACAAAACATGCAGACAACATGCCTATCCTGGGATGCCACCTTTTTTTCATATCTTTATTACATTATCACTTAAGACAAAGGTGAACATTAACAGAAAAAAAAAACATATCAACTTTGTTTCCATTTACATACATTGCACATCACATATCTTTTCCTTCTTTGCAACTATCAGAAATGCAATGTTACATAAATTGCTGAATTCCTCCCTTCCTTAAATCTTAATTTTCCTCCTCCTGAACATTATTCTGCATGCATTACTCCTTCCCTTTACATAAGATCCCTCCTTCCAGTGGCTTTATCTATTTTATAATATTCAATACTTCAGATACAGTTGGTTTAGACTTTGATTTCCATTATTGGCAGCCAACAGGACTGAACTTAATAAGGCCTTACTATGTCTAGGAAATTCAGATCCTGTATCCCAGCTCAGAAGAATCATTTCCTTAGTTATAGCCATTTGTTCACTCAATATTTCTGACAGAGTGTTCTAAGGGGAATTTTTAAAATCTGCCAACTTATTACACTCCCAAAACCTATGTTCTCAGTTATCTCTTTTATCCCATAACACCTCCAACATTTGCTATCTACCTGAGGAAAAATTCTTTGAACTCGGCAAGGGAATAAAAATATCTGTTCTAACTTTTCCAAGCAAAGGTCCTAAACTTACTGGACTTTGTTGCATATGTGGGAGCCATAAATATGCTCTCCCATTGCTCTCTTGTAAATTGCTTTCCAGTCCCTATCCCAATCTTTTCTAACCTCCTCTGATTGATTCTTGTATCATGCAATATTTGATATGTCCTACTAATTATCCCTTTTGTTTAACAGCAGTTTCTGTACTAGATTCAACTAAAAACTCTACCAGAGCAGGTCTTTCAATGATGATTCCCCTCTCCCATTCTCTTTGCCTATACTCTGATATATATTCCTGGTAGGGAAGTCAGCCTCTAGCCTGCAGTGCAAATGTCTGCTGGGCCTCATCTCACTATATTACCTTTCCCTCTCTAGTTATTTGCTCCAAATACACTGGTTCCTTTATGTGTTTTTTCCAGCAAATTCCTGCCTCCTCTTATTTTCTGTACCCCCTACCTGCAAATTATCCCTACTGGAAATATCTTTAATCCAATGCATGTGTTTGCTTAGTTCTTAGAATAAATTTTCCTTTTTTATGCATACAATATTCTGCACGATTATTATTCACCTTAACAACCTGCATCTGCAATCCCAATCACACTATTTCTTGAACTCCCACCCTGCTTCATCATTATCCCTTTCCATTTTGAATAACCTTCTGCTTGTGTTTATATATATATATATATATATATATATATATATATATATATATATGTGTGTGTGTGTGTGTGTATATGTACATATATATTTATATATATGTATATATACATATATATTTATATATATGTATATATACATATATATTTATATATATGTATATATATTTATATATCCATATATGTATATATATTTATATATCCATATATACATATATATTTATATATCCATATATACATATATATTTATATATCCATATATACATATATATTTATATATCCATATATATTTATATATATATATATATATATATATATATATATATATATATATATATATATATAAAAACAAACCTTAATTATGTAGCTCTAAAGTATCCCCAAGTAATGAGGTAACCCAAAATCACCTTGTTCTATTGGAAAGATCAACATATCCTACTCAACCCTTGCTCTCTTTCCCTCCCAGATAAAGTCCTTCATCTCTTTATTAATTACTGTCCACAACTTATCCTCTGCTGATAAAAATATGGCTGACCTATATACAGAACTAGAGAAACTAAAAACCTTGACCGATTGTACCTTACTATCCATATCCATAAACAAGAGTTTCCAGTTTCTCTGTTTTTGTATTCTTTTGTTTAGTCTCTTCCCACCTATCCTTAACTGCTCTAACACAAGACTTTTTAATCCATGCTCCTAAACACTTCATCTTATTGTATCCACTATAAATATGGGTGTGTGTGATGAACCAATTTGTGTGTGGGTACATAATTTAAGGCTATAGCTTTCGTTTTATCTTTATTAATTTTATATCCCAAAAATACTTGAAACTGTCTCAAAATGTTCCATAACAATGAGATTCCTTCCCTGGATTTATCAGGTATACAATAATATCATCTGCAAATAAAGCTTTTCTTGATTACCATGCCAATTATATCCTTGCATTTCTGAGTCCCTTATTTAATTTGCCAGTTGTTAAACATAAAACAAAGGGAAAAGAAAACACCCGTGCCTGGTTCCTCTGTTCAAACACAACGTACTGGAGAGGAACCATCCATCTTTAATTCTTGCCTCTGATCCTTCATATATCCTCCTAATTAAATTTATTATTGTATTATGAAACTGAAACACTTCCATTACCTTACTCAAATACCAGCTTAATCTGTTGAATGCTTTCTCTGCAGCAAGACCAACTAATAAAAGCAGTGTTTTATTACATTGTTCTTCCCTCTGAATCATCATTGTTCTATTAATGTTGTCAAATGTTAGCCTCCCCTCCTCAAAACTACAGTGATACATATCTAATAATTTGGCAACACCTTTGCCATTCCTTTAGCTAGTGCAGACTCTTCCAGAGGTTTATTACTCTCTTCCCTCCTATGTTCAACACTTCTACAAGAATACCATCGGTTCCTGGAGACTTTCCTGAATATTGATCCTATATCACTGTTTTTCTCTCATGTCCTCCCTCTCCTATATTAATTGGAAGTTGTTGGGCCTCATCCACCTCAAACATTGCTATAATTACATCTTTCATAAATATTGCCATTTGTGCTTTATTTCCATATTTCTCTGCTTTACACAAAGTTTCATAAAATTTCCAAAATATCTCTAATACCTTTACAGGATCTCTGATTATTTGTCTGGTTACAGGTTCAAAAAGTCTGGTGACTTTTCTAAAAGTGTTTGTGCTCTGGAGTTGAGCTGCTTTACAATCTTTCTAAACACATGCATATTATACAGATTACTCCCTTATTTTCCCTTTAGCACTCAGCATTTGCATCTCCTCTTGTTCTGGGAGACTCCTCTTATTCTTCAGTACTTTAACCTTTGCCAGCCCCTCTAAGTCATTCCTATTACTTCTTATCCTTATCTCTTTCTCTTTTTTATTTCTACCCTATTTTAAACTTCATTTTCGTGTTATCCCACTCACTAGCTATAACATCTGATGATATTTCTGTCTTCCCAAATAACTCTTGAATAATTTCCACTACTTATTCCTTAAATTCCTCTTTTTTAACAGGTAGGTGGGAAAATATCAGTGTCTTTTACTTCATTACCCTGTATTTTTATCTTGGCTTTTATTGGTGACTGATCTGAAATACTTAGATATGTCAACCTTTTCAATTAAATGCACATGCTCCTGTGAAATATAATTTCTATCTAGTCTAGCCCATTTATTGTACCTTGAGGAATAATATGTAAATCATATCCGGAGTTCGTACTACTGAATTTAAATCTTCCATATCAAATATTTTCATATATTTCTTCAGAAATCAACCGTCTTTTGTTATATATTCCCTTACAGGTCCTACTATTATATCCTCACAACTGAATTTCAGATTCCAGTCCCCACCTAGAAGTAATATTCGCTGCTGAAAACAGATTTTTCCCAAATTTTTCTTAAACTCCATAAAAACAGATTTTGTGGAATATGAATACATGCCAGCATAATCCTCTTCCCTTGCCAATAAACCTATACTACAACATATCTACCATTATTGTCTTTTTTCATCTTCTGTCACAACTGGAGCCCCTACAGCAATTAGTACAATCATTCCTCCTTTCCTCTCTCCCTGATATTTTGTTGAATATACACCCTGAAAATCTTTTCTTTGTCAAATTCACAACCTTATTTCTTTCCAAATGTTTCTTGTGCAGCATTGCTATTACCACTATGCATTTCTTAATATAATTCGACATTCTTTCCTTTTTGACTATTCCTATAAGGCTATTTACATTCCAAGATAATATGGATAGCATAGTCATTATGACAAAAAGCAACTGTTTCTAATTATACATGTCATTTTTTGTGTGTCAATCTCCAACTTTCGTGTTACATGCACACACTTTATACAGTTGTATCCTCTTATCTCTAACTGAACCTATATCACATTTTTTCAATACTTTTTGTTTTAATGAAAGCCCTCAAACAGTTTTAGAACACATATACAACTATGTAGACTTTCACAAAATGAGGTTTAAACCTCCTGATAGGAACAATTGCCCTAAATTGAGAGCTGCACCCACATACATTATCTAACTTAAAATTAAGGTTACCCATGCTCAAGCACATACTACAGCCTGTGTCCCGACTTACAATGACTGTGTCTGTTCTTTTTGTATTTCTATTTCCCTCCCAGAGGTGAGAAACAACTAGTATTCTTTCAGAAAACATTAACTTTTGCCCCAAGAAAAAGTGCACTGACTATCTTTAAATAAATTTAAATTGCATGCTGTTCTACTACATGTATTAACATATGAAGGCTGCCAGATAGACTGCTATCACTTACTTCCCATAATTGCAAACTTGATTTTTTCACTGACCTGTTTGCCATTGCACCTTTAAATTTTGCATTTCTCTCAGCAAAGAATGAACTCTCAAGATTAATTGCTTGGACAGGCAAACAGCTTGTCTCCATGTAGTAGTCCAGAATGAACATTAAGAATGCTTTTTTCAGTCTTTCTTCTCATTATAATCTGAAGCCTATATTTCTTACAACTAAAAAAGTACTTGCATAATTTAATATCATTAACATATACAATAGCTCATGAAAAGACCCCCCCATTTAAACTATTCCTGAATACACAATACATAAATTGTTTTACCATACATATATATGCGCACGCATGCATGCACACACACACACACACACACACACACACACACACACATATATATATATATATATATATATATATATCTACACACACACACACACACACACACACATATATATATCTACACACACACACACATATATATATATATATATATATATATATATATATATATGGGTCTACTATTTTTAATTGTATGGATGTTTCAGCGAACAGTTAAGCCAACTCACTTCTCTGAACAGTCAGTATTCCAAAAAAAGCAAATTTCCGAAGGTTGTTCCAGCGACCAGTAGTTTGAGAGCACTTGTCGGTTTTTAGAGGAGATCGCACTACAGTAAGGATTGGGAAGATGACCCTTGTTGTCACTGTAGTGCGATCTCTGAGTTGGTATATTTAATTTGCAGGGGGATTGGGGGGGGTGCAAAAATTATTACAAGTGTTTGTTTGGATTTTCTAACTGGTTGTTTTGGTGTTAAGGAATTAGGAAACCTGCTGTTTCGGAATACTGAGTGTTTGGAGAAGTGAGTTTGCTTAACTGATGGTCGCTGAAACGTCCGTTTGATAAAAAGTAGTAGACTCGTGCATATATATATATATATATATATATATATAGATTCACTTTAGAAGCTCAAAATACTGAAATCTCGAAATTCTGATTTTCGAGCCCATAAAGTAGAATCCTGAGAACAGCAAAAGCTCAGACATGCGAAAATCAAAACCTTGACTACAGGTGGTTTTGAATTTCGCGCTTCTGAGGTTTTCACTGTGGTTATGGATTCAGGTAAGTGTGTGTGTGTGTGTGTGTGTGTGTGTGTGTGTCAAGGGTTTTGGATAGGGGCTGTGTGTGTCAGTGTGTTTTTTTACTGTGATGTGAGTGTACGAGGGGAATGTAGCTTGTGTGGCGGTGTTTTGTGTGCGTTTGTGTGTAGTGCGACCTCGGAGTGAGAATATTTAAGTAGGGGGTGTGGGGAGCTTGTGTTTGTGTGTGGGGAGGATTGTGTGTGTGTGTGTGTGTGTGTGTGTGTGTGTGCAATAGAAGCACAAAATTCAAAATCTCCAGTGTGCAAGACTTTGAATTTTGTGGTTATGACTTTTCATGGTTTCAAAAATTCGACTTTATAGCTTTGAAATACTGAATTTCGATATTTCAGTATTTCGAGGATATAAAGCGAATCCATATATATATAGATATATATATATATATAGATATATATAAATAACATGCAGGTTATATCATGAAATGTTTTATACAAATACTAAGAAGAACAAAATTTGTTTTACTTTGTTACATTTTTTCAGTATCCTTCACATTAATGATATAAAATGGGGTACATGTTTTTAAGTCCACCCACAAGTTTAACAAGATCAACACAAGTCTACTCATTCTCAGCCAATCCTATTAGAAAGTCACATTTCACAGGTGTGACTGACGCTTTATACTCTCTCCTTTTTTTTCACTAATGTCAGTGTTGCTGGTCTTTCTTCTGTTCATCTACATCTCCCAACAGCATTCTCTGCTTTAAGTCCAAAGTAATCTTGATTCTTCTAGTCGACTCCTGTGCTTTTTTCTCTCTCACATGCATTTTCCTTTGGAACACTGGAAAAGATTTCACTGGTAAGTGTCTCTATGAGCTTTATTGTCAAAAGATTGAGAATCATGCCCCCTTCTGTTTGCTGTCGCACTTTTCAATGGATACACTTACTTCCTTCTCAGCCTGTTCTACACCAAAAATGTAATTGTTCCTCCAGGAAAAAAAATTCTGAAGACAGCTAGATAGAACAGCTAGAGTCTTACCCTTGCCTCTTGATATTCCCTGACTGCTGGGTGCATGGCAAATAATAATTTCCCACAAACTCTCTGATGTTTCCAATTTGTAATACTTTTCCCTTTAGCTACAGTTTTGTCTGGATCAACTCTTTCTCCTGGTATGACTTCATCTTTACTAATAGAAGCCTTAGCTGTTTTTTCATGGCCAGGTTTGGAGCATACACTTGATGTGCCCTTTCAATTTTTAAATCCTGATGAGGAATACCAGCCCAGCTGATTATTAAGTTACACAGACTGCTCCTTCCATTTTTTTTCTGGTACAGCAGAAAATCTCAGGTTTTCTCTGTGCTTTTCTTCTTCTAACTCTACCATTTTTTGAAACATCTCTTCTTGAGAAGTGTTGTATGCAGCCAAACTTTTCTTCACTTCAACCTCTGATTGTTGCAGTTTTATCAGTTCATCTGACTAGCCAAGTTAAACTTATATTTTTCAAGCTTTTTGTTATTCGAGTTGATATACTCCTTCAATATTTAATTTATTTTAATGAAGAAAGCCCAGTAGTTAATGTGTGGTATGATCCTGGTGGCATTTCCACTGCTGACACTCTACATTCGGGATGGACCCGTCAGGCTTATTCTGTTTGAAGACTTCATCTCAAAATCCTGTGAAAGACATAGCTAGACAAGAACATCCTCACTTAATTGGAATGGTTTCTTCAGTTTTTAATGTGGCCACTAACTGTCATTTCTCACCTAAGGAGAGAGAGATTTTAACCTCCTTACAGAAACACTAGACCTGCAAAAATATACAGTGATAAATGGAAAAGATTTATCCAATGGGTAGCCAGAGAAGGATCAAAACTACACTCAGCACCCTTGGACAAGTTTTGAAATACATTTAATTATTTTTTTCCTACAAGTTACTGGAAGCCATTTCTTATACCAAATCTGAAGCTTGAACTGCTTTTTGTTAAACAGGTGCAAAATTCTTACCAGACAGCATTTTCTCTTCACCTTTTGTGGTTAACTTTCTTTCAGGTTCTCTAAATTTCTTCTTTGCTGGCATCTAGGCAGCGTACTTACTAGCCATTAACTAATTTTACTCGCGCTGACACAATCACGCTTGTCAGTTTTTTTTTCACACTGCGAGAGCTGAAATAAAGCTGATGATCAGTTTGCAGCTATCTTAGAAGTTCCTTGGATGCTATCTTTTGATAAGAATGGTATTTTCAGAACAAAGAATCTAACATAGTGTAGATACTAACTTAATCTGGAGGACAAATGGCTAAAAACATGTAAAATTTTAGAAATGAAAAAGGCAAACCTGAGTGCAGGACATTACAGATGCATAAATGTAGTAACGAGTTATGGTAAACTAAAAACTGAGATGGCATCAAACTCATGGATGGACTGATAGATAAGCTCTGTTCTTATCAAGTTGTAGTAAAGCATTGAGGTAAGGCCTCCTTTTTTTCTAGACTGTCCACCAATACCACCAATTAGAAATCTCATTAGAAGTGACAGAAGATGTTACAGTACAACTCAACACACCAAAGAGCTCTAGCTAATGAGTGAAGGACAGTTCCACAAAAGAATGCCATGGTGACCCATATCAATCAATGATTCTTCCTTTACTGAGCAAAACTCATGAAACATGAAGAAAAGTTAATTTCGGTTTTACACGACTTGGATTAAAACATTAAGATAAATTCAATCCGCAGCAAATATCTACATAACCAATGCAGAAACAAATAAAAATAACCTGATTTTAAAACTTACCTTCTAATTTCTTAAGAAGGACTTCTACTACAGCTAGGCCTTCTGCTCTTACAGAAGAGTAACTTTTGTTTTCTTAAAGGATAAAAAAGAAAAAAATATATATACATATTTATTCGGTGTAATATATGAATAATTATAAAAGTTCAAATAATCAGGTTAAAAGATTTAAAAGTGCAGTATAAATCAACATAATAAGTTAAGAAAAATATAAACATTCACTGTAACTCTTGCTTAGCTTATAGAGATTTCACTACTCAGCCTTGCCCATTAAAGGTGTATTATCAGAAGATCTGCTACCAAACAAAAGAAAAAAAAACTTAATGTACGGGATGTGCTTACCATAAAACTAGATTTGTAATAAGTGTGTCCATTTTTGTTAACGCAGTCCTACATACCATGAGCATTAGGACTGCTCAACACCTAGAGCTGGTTCAGATAATCTGCACTCTATTACATAGGTTCATAGGTACTTAGTAGGCATGCCGCCCAAGAAACAACTAAGGAGCTTAGCCCAAATCCCAATTACTCAAAGCACTTCTAGTTAAGTGACTTCACTCAAGCTTTCAAGGTCACAAAGTAGTGCAAATGACGTTGGAAATTTTCAGACTCTGTACTCCTGAAAAAGGAAACAGCTCATTAAAACATCAGAGCTTTAGATCTCTGAGCTGTCAGATAGCTTCCATAGTGCTGCCTGATTCCCATTTTTTCATCTTTTCTTGGTGCTCATTTTGGGCATCCTGATGATACAGTATAATGCAGGTAACTCCTGGAAAGTAGTGAGGAAGATGAGGAGAAGGAATATGCAATACTAGGCAGTCTGCTGCTAATTGTTGGGATAGGACAGCAAAAGACTGCCTAGTTACTTTGAGCTTCTGTAAGGGGAAGGCTGGGTGAGCTGTGTTATTAAACAGGGTTGCAATTCTTGCAGACCTAGTGTTAAGGTAACTCTCATATCTGGTAAGAGAGAGTCCATCTTTAGTAATAGGACTGAGTCAGCAGCTACACACCTGGGTGAGCCTGGTTACATAAGCATCCCTTGACTACAGTAGCCACAGAGATAGAGCGAGCCCTGGAAACAATATTTTAGTTTGTGGTGCTTGCCCGATACGTGCAATCAGACAATGTTAGTGAAGTGCAAATATCAACTGCTGAGGTTACTTCTTAGAAGCGCGGCTGGTGTGACCACTGTTCTAAGTGAGTGGGCCCTCAGGGAATGCCGGTAAGCTCTGGCCTGCCTTAATATAGCAAAATGTTATGACAGCTGATAGCCACCTGGGGAAACGACTCTGGTTAGTGGATGGTATTTTTCTGTGTGGTGCAAAAAACAAAGAGCTAGTCTTTTGACTGTCTGATTCTGCCAAAATAAAATCTTTGAATTCTGTGGAAATTCCTGCAGTGAAAGAGGTTGCCCCCCTTGGTTTGGACAGGTAGGAAAGAAACAGGTAAGGTAATGGAGTGCTTCACCTTGGCTTTGCATGTTAGTTTGACGATGGCCATGAAATAGGGCTTGTCCTAAGCAACACTCTATCCTTACGAAAGGTCAAGTAAAGAGGTTCTACTAAATGGGTTTGCAACTCTGATGCCCTGCTTGGTGATGCTATTTCCAAAAGTAGAACGGTCTTCCATGACAGTTTTCTAAGGTCTGCCGATGCCTGCCTTGAAACAAGGTTCTGTCAGCATCTACAGAATGAAGTACGAGTTCCAAGGTGGCAAGGAATCACAGACTGACCACCTTTAAATAAAAAGTAGTTTTTAAAAATGCCTTGCTGACCCTAGTAGTAAACTAAGGAAGTTAAGCACTGCCCATAGAGGAAGTTTCACATAACAGTCACACTCACTTCAATGGAGGTATAATGTAGGTCATGCTCAATGTCCAGTGTTTTAAAACTTGTCCAAGGGTGCAGAGTGTAGTTTTGATCCTTCTCTGGCTACCCATTGGATAAATCTTTTCCATTTATCACTGTATATTGTTTGCAGGTCTAGTGTTTCTGTAAGAAGGTTAAAATCTCTCTCTCCTTAGGTGAGAAATGACAGTTAGTGGCCACATTAAAAACTGAAGAAACCATTCCAATTAAGTGAGGGTGTTCTTGTCTGGCTATGTCTTTCACAGGATTTTGAGATGAAGTCTTCAAACAGAATAAGCCTGAAGGGTCCATCCAGAATGTAGTGTGTCAGCAGTGGAAATGCCACCAGGATCATACCACACATTAACTACTGGGTTTTCTTCATTATTCTAAGTATGAAGATAGATGGTAAGCCAGCGTACAGAAGACCCTGGAGACCAGTTATTCAACCATGTCTCACTCACCTTGCTGCCACTTGATGAAATGGAGGAGTCTAAATCTGGCATTTCTGATTTAATAGTAATGCAGAAATATTTATTACTGGCTGACCCCATCATCTGAATATTCTGCTAACCATTTTTTTTTTTTTTTACTAGGGACCATACCTGTGGCAGATGGTGGCTTCTTCCTAGCCTGTCTGCTAGCACATTTAACTCCCTTAGTATGTGAGATGGCAACAGTAATAACTGGTAAACTATGACTCAGTCAAGCAACTTTAGAGTCTTGTTGCACAGGAGAAAAATGTTGGTACTTTTGTGTGCCAGAGTGTCCCCATGGAAGGGTACCTTAGAAGGCCTGTAGAGAAATAAGCATTGCATGAAACACAAACACACTGACGAGAAGAGATGGGAAGCTGCAAGTCCTGTCAGGACCAGGAACCTTGGGCTGTTTTTCCCCTAGGATACCTCCCTCCACTCTAGGGTATCTGCGGTGAGCAAGGTAGTGGGTAGGGGAACTTGGAATGACTTTCCTAAGGAAAGGTTTGGGATTTGCAACAACCATCATCATCATCATCAACCCCCTTTTTTCTACATGGGGATGGAATGTCACATCAACTGGTGCCATCTCTCTCATGATTCATTTTCACTCTTCAACCTTCTTCGAGTCATGTCTGAATGTCAAGGGTCTTCTTTCACACAATACACCCAACTCTTTGCTGGGCATCCTTGCTTCCTCTTCCCTTCTCCTGGTCTCCCCCAAATCATCTTCACCAGACTGTCTTCTGCTTTCTGTGTGCCTGATCCACTATAATCTGTTCTCTTTGACCTTCTCTGCAATTGAAGCTACTCAAGACTTCTGCTCTGATGTTCTTACTTCTTCTGTATGTGCCACAGCATGCATCCTACCACCCATCTTAGGCACTTCATCTCCATCACGTCTAGCTTCCTCGACTGCCATGTTTCTGTACCATACAGTAGTATACACCTTACTTTACAACTTCTTTGTTATTTTCATCACATACTATCCCTGACGCACTATGCCAGATGGCTGCAGCCCCTCTGATTCTAGCACTGACCTCCACATTCAGATTTCCCTTCTCTTCAACCACATCTCCCAGATACTTCAGTTTTCTTCTTTGACTTCCCTCACTTGTGGCCATTACAGCAGATCTGTACTCAAGTTTCATCCTGTGTGCCTTCCGTTTTGCATTCCATCATGTGTGGTCACTATTCTAGCCATATCATGTACAAAGATTCAGTATGGATTCTTTGTAACATCAGCTGCTCATGCTGTCATCATCATAAATGGAGAAGTGAGTAAGTCACATACAGAACTGTGCATGGGGCACTATATAGATGGTTGCTGTCATATACAACAGGACCCCTGAGCATATACTCCAATGTGCCACCATGGGATCTGAGAAGAAGCTACAAGGAACTTAGGAGACCCTTCATTTTCTCTTCTACAGTGAAGGTTTTACAAATATTGGTACACAAAATACACACGAGGAAGGTGAAATACTGAGGGGGGACGACGACGACTGAACAGTCTCATCAGAAATTGCACTTGGTGATTCAGATTGTCCTGGGAAAGGAGCAACAAGGAGCCAGTCATCTAGTTTGGCAAGAACTTGGAGTCTGCCAGTCTCTGGTTTGCTGGCATGACTGACATATACTTTATATAGAGGCTGTGGTGACAGAAAAGGGTGGGCTTTTGGTCTTGTAGTCAAAGGCTCCTAATCTGAAGCATAAACACTTCTTTGAATCATTGTCTACCTTTGTATGGATGTAGGTGGCCTGGAGGTCCAAAAACCATACCCAATCTCCTCTTGACAGATATTGCACGATCATTTGCACAGAGCTTATTTTGAATTTTTCTTTGCTCCCATATTTGTTCTGGCCACTGTGAGCTACAATAGGCATGAACTCCTGTTTTTATCCCTAAAAACATCTTGGGTAGTAATCATGATATCTCTAAATGTGTGAGTTTGTCTATAATACCCGAGTGAAGTATTGTGTCAAATATATTTTCCAGGTCAAGGTAGGCACTACACACCATTCTGTCCTCATCCATATCTCTACTGACCTTCTTGAAGAAGTCCAGCAGGTTTAACAGTTATGACCTCCCTTTGGTGAAACCGAACTGGGATGGGTGCAGTGTCTGAAGACATCCTATGTCTGTCAGGTCCACAATACAAACAATGCATATGTGGGTAATGAACCCACAGTCAATAAGCTTCCAACATTGCAGCAGTTGTGCTTTACCTGTTGAGCTACTCTACTTAATGTCATTCCCCAATGTGAAACAACAAGAAGTGGGTGTGCTCTGGGGTGGTTTGAGGCTTTGACAATTGCATGCAAGTCCTTCCTGTTTCTGTCTCATCCCCATCTCCAGTCCAGATCAATCCTGACCAGTCCACTGGGGAATGACAGGTGGAGCACATATCCCCAGCTACATTCCTCCAATTTTTTCCTCCCTCCACAGATAAGCAGGCTCTGTCTCACCAGTTATTCTCCCCAATACCAGTTAGCTTCAACAATACCTACAGCTCTCGCCAAAGCCTATGTCATAGTCAGGGTTCCATTCCTCTATGCCATGGAGCTGATCTTGAGTAGGTTACAGACTTAGATGGCTAATGATGTGTTCTTGCAGCCATAACTGGAATACTCACCAGGCAAACATCTGCTTGATGTCTAGGCTCCAAACTGTGTACCTTAGCGTGGAGTGGCCTAAAGAACTCCCATTGAAAGGAACTAGCCAGGCAAAGAAGACCTGGGAAATCATTCCAGGAGAACAGTTCCTGACCCTGAGTACCAATGATATGTGATAAGACAGCTCAAGAGACTGCCCATTGAGATCATGATGGTCAAATACTGGCTCCTGCATACCACCTGGGCCAGAGTCACACAAGAACCCTAAGAAACACCCAAATGTTGGGAGCTGAAAGTGCTACTCCTGGGTCAAGCCTTGACCTGTCATGCTAGTGTTTGTTCCTGTGATGTCCTGAAGTACACCTAGAGTTGTAAGAAAGGCCCTCCCCATCAGTCGTCATGCAAACAGCTCTGTCATAAATTGTTATACTCTTGATCATGATACAGGCCAACGTCTTCTATGTTCTTTGCTTATGGGTACCTGAACTGGTACCTGAACTGAATATCTGGTACTTGCGGCAGATGTCAGAGCTGTGATCTTCCAAAAAAAAAAAAAAGTACAGGCATGGCTACTGTAGGCCCAGGGTGGTATTCTGATACTACGTGGACACTTATTGTGCCTGGACCATGGCATAACGACTGTCCTCACTCTGGAATAAGACGGAAGTTTCCTATCTCCTTCAAAGCTAAGAAAGGGCAGAGTAAACTCGAGCCTCTTTCTGAAGGGCATATGGTCTCTACAGCCAATTTGAAAAGTAGTGTCTCAGTTTCTCTCAAAAGTTCTGTGATAGTGTCTGGTACCTGAGCGCATTTCTTTCTGTGGAGCAAACATACAAGTCCTAACTGGTGGTTTTCCTGATAGCATTAAATGCACACCATTTCCTACTGATTGTTGGCTAGTCTGGGAAGAATTCATAGAATCACTTGAGGACTAACAGAGGGTTCATCATTCTTGGTGATTTGGTTGTAATAAGAGGGGAAGGCATGGAGTGACTGATGTTTTAGAATCCTCCTCATTTTATTAGAGGGCTTCTTCTTACTAAAGGATCAGGGTGATCTGGATGAACCAGAAGGTGTCAAAGCACTGTAGACATCCTCTGCTATAAATAATGTATTTTTCTTTTTTTTACAGGTCCTCAGCCAGATCCTGGAAAGCCTGCCCAAAAACGCTGTTTTCCCTGGAAGGAGGAAGGAGATAACCTAGGACAGCCTCCTGAACTCATCCTTAAAGGAAAGGTGCCACAGCTATACTATCTAATGAAGGTACATACTGTATAGCCTGCTGTCTTCACAACATTAGGGCAATCAATATTAGAGCACACCACATGGAAATCAACAGCAAAAGGGGGTTCACAGGTTTAAGGAAATAAGCTTAGAGTCAACGGTCTTCCAGAATCTTGACGACCATTATCTCTTGTTTAAGCTTATGGATGTCCACGTAGTTATCCATATGTTTATTAACCTAGCACTACTGTTAATTGTGACTTTAAAGGTTAAAATTATTTGTGATGATATTTCATCACCCTCGTCCCCAACTACCATCATCTGTACATTTTATGATTAACTTGTCAGAAAGCCAGATGGTCATTCACAACTTGGGACATAAGGCACAGATTTCAATCCTTACTCAAAACTACCCACAGAAAAGATGGCAAACTGCCAAGAAATGGGACAGCTGTTGAAACCTATATGACTAATGCAGGTTACTATAGTCACTGGTCTTCCAGGTAAAGAAATCGCTGAATCTTTTCTAGATAGTCAAGGCTGCTAGTCAGATTCTAGAATGGGTCATTATTTAAGCTTTGTTATGGGTCTTAACTAGTTCATGCTTGACCCTGGAATGTTAGCTTCACAAGTACTTGGTCCACTAAGGAAAAATGGAACCTAGACAGATGATAAAAATAGCTGAGGAAGCTAAATTTCAACATGACAAAGGAAAGCACCCTCTTGCACACCCTCCTGAAAGCCTTAGACTCCTTTTTCCAATGGTAAGTTACTGTGGTCTCTCAGGACAATGCTGAACCAAAGAGATCACAGGAGAGTCTGCCCTAGGAAGCATTTCAAAATGCTGGTGGTCTGCAGACAGCATCAACCTTTGAAGGAGGAAAGAGAACAGAGACCAGATGCTTCCAGACTGTACAGGCACAGATGGCATAGTTAAGTAGAGGCAAGGTTCTGCCTTGTCCAAATAGTTGTTTAACTATTTCTGTAGAGAAGGAAAGGGACCATAGGCTGCTCCATAGAGAACTATTATTGGTTTAAATCTCTTTATGACAGGAGGAGGACCGAGGGGAGAGTGGAAGGTGTAGGAGGACCCTTTGGCCTTAACTTTATTTTTTTTTTCTTACATAACTGTTGTTCCTCCATTCCTGCTGACTACATGACACACCATCAGAGTAATTTCTTTAAGCTGTACTGTCTGTTACATATGCCTGGTGATACTCAAGTGGTGGGCACAGTATGGGGATTCAAGTGAAGTAACCCACAGGCAGACTTGCTCCCATTACAATAAGGTTTCCCATTAGGTCTCTAATCTCCACTGGGGATGCATGCAAGCCCAGAGACACATGACCTTTCCTTTTTCCTTCCCAGGTACAAATCAAAAGACACTCTCCAATCACTCTTCACATTTCTTAGCCAGCTCCTCCAATATCCAGGCCAATATTCAAACACTGGTCATCTGGGTTATAGTCATGGCTTTAGCTTTCAACTACATGGATTGGCTTTCATTGATAGTATCTGTTTCACGGATGAAGGTCTTGGAATCCTCTTCCCAACACACAGAGGGACAAGGGAGAACATTTCCTTACCCTAGCTTTTGAAAGGGTGGAGCTGCATAGGCTGACTGTATGGGGTAAAATGGGCAAAGGGTGAGCACCAGAAGTTGTCAATGGGACACCAGAACAAGCAGAATGGCTTATCAGAGGCAATGCTGGGGGCTGGTAAGGCATGAGCAGTGCTTAATGCCCATATCCAGCATAGTTCCCCCTAAGGATGCTCCCTGCACCTGTGATGACAAGTCCCAACTCTCTCCTGATGATCAGTGCTCTCTGTATAGGCTTGCCTTTTGGCCCCTTGCGTGAGAGGACCCAGATGACCCTCCAAGTTGGGTCAGTGAGCCCTTCAGAATCTAGTGGTGTGGCTTACAGCAGAGAATCCTTAGTCTTCAGTGCTAACAATCAGCCTGTGCCACACAACATGAGGGTCTGCTTCACATCTGCAGGGCATACACAAACACACTCCAGCTGCTCCACTGTGGAAGAGGCAATGTTCTGCCCAGCAGGACACTGGGGACATCTGATACTCAAGCACTGGTCTGGGGTCAAACAATTGACCCTACTGTTGATCCCTGCACTGGGTGGCCTCTACTGGTACCATCTAGAGTGAAGTCAGATAAGTCTCCAACTCTGGATGTTCAGGTCAAAACAACAGTATTTACCCTGCTTGCTTGATGTCATGATCCTCACCCAGGCAACAGACAATGCAAGTGACTCATATGATTGGACGGCCATACGAACACTAAAAGGCTTCAGCTTTCTAGGCACTGAATTCAGAATGTTTCTCTAGCAAGCCACTGACTCAAAAGGCAAACTGTGTCAGTGGCAGAAAGGAACAAGTACTGCAGGTATTTGGCACATTCCTTCATACTGATGCCATTTTATGCAATGGCAGAGGGCACACACACCCTCAGTCAGAGATGACAAAAGAAAACAACAAAGAGCTGGATATAACAGAAGAGGAAACCTAAAGAATAACTCACAGCAAAAGGACCCCAAAGTCAGATACATGCTTTATGCAAGGTGTTTCTGCAATGAATGATACCGGATGGACAGTGTTCCAAAAAGTTACTTTTGACTTAGGAATGGTAACCAAAAGCAATAATCTGGGATACTGAATTAATAGGGTGGGGAGGAGAAAACAGAAGACCAATAAAGAAAATGTATAAACTTACTTTGTTCATTAAAGAATAATATTTTATTTATGCATTTTTTACTTTTCCAACTTCAATATTTCTGGTCTTATGTTTGTAAGATATATACTACATATTATTTTTTTTACCTGCATCAGCTTCGGTTTCTCTTGTTTGAGCGTTTACATTTTGAAGACTGCCTCTGTACTACTCCATTTTCTGTGTGTAACATGTTGTTCTGTTATATGCGACAATTATTCCATTTTATTATATCCATTTTTTAATGTATTTGAAGATTATTTCATCCGAACTCCACTGAAAATGGGGGCTTCCTATTTAAACCACCTCAGTCAAAAATATAAATTGTAAATAAGATAAAATAATAAAAAAAAAAGGATAAAATAAGGGAAGCCTCGAGCAAAAGCTTTCTCTGGAAAACAAATCTGCCAAGTGACAAAATCCTTCTTAATGTCATGCCAAGCTGGTAATAGCATGTAAAGTGTAAATTGAGACCCTGTTTCTACTGCAAAATTGTCACTGATGCAACACTTGCTAAAGGAAAAGGAAATACTACATAATCAAGACACTGATAACACCTATCAATTGTTGCTGAAAAAGTAATGCAAATGGAAAGTTACATGGACAGGGCCTACTTAGTGAGCCTGGGTTTTAAACACTCTTTTAATTTACTTTTTCTTTATTTAGCGTATCAAGTTTGACTGTATTCACATATGTAAAAGGGTTTATTCTACAAAGAAAACCAGAAAGAAAACTGACTGGTGTGGAATGGATGCTACCTATCAACATGGGTATGAAACCTTGGTTTATTTTTGGAAAATATCAGTGTCCTTGGAAGAGATAAACTGGATTCCTTATATACTAACATCTTGATCTCTGACATTTGCCTCTGTGAAATGACTGCCACTGTAAAAAGCTTTCTTTTCAAAAGCAAGTCTTCAAGTAATGTGAAAAAGTGTGTTTACAGATGAGAACAGTCAATGTCTCTGGTATAAAATACAGGTACCATGAAAATAAAAAGCACAACCGTTTTAGCTGGAGGATTGAAGTACATACAGAGAAAAAAAAATCAACATTTTCATTTGTGCTTGTAAAACAATGTCATATCTTAGCTGAAAAACTGAGACAGCCACTAGGTAGACAGATGGGCTGAACAGTCTGATGTCAAAACCATGAAATAGTGGTCCAGACTTACTAAAAAATATTGTAAATGCCCAAATCTGGGAACCAATTCCATTTAGAAAAGCTGTGCACCAAGGCACAAGTCCCATAGAAGTGAAAATATAACAATAATGCTCATCTCTGTATTTGTCTGTGTATGTTTGTAATATGACCTGGTATAAGTACTACATTTTCATGATTAAATTATATCTAGAAGCCAAAACATCAAAGTTATCACATTCAGAGCTTGTATTGACCTTATTAATCAAATTTAGAGCATAAAAGCTAAAATATAAAGAGCAACAGTGGGCCTTGGAAAGTAGGTCCATTTGTCAGAGGAACTAACAAGAGGGTAGAATGGTCAGCAGGAATTTGTTTGGGAATTAAGGATGTTGGTGTAAATGTGCCAGTAATGTAGGTTGTTCCTGTATGGTTTGTAAAAAGTAGAAAGGACTGGAAAGTAGGCAGCTTATTTATTTATTAATCAGTATTTTACCTTTTTTTGGCTCACCAGCTTTGATCATCTATCCTCTCTCCAGTCACTCTTATCAACCCATTTATTCTCTTACAAAGAAAAGAGCTCACGGTTTAATTTGTTCCCATCAACAGCAAGAATCGAGTACAAGGAAGTGGTAACATCTATGACAGGTTCAGGAATTTTTGCCTTAAGTGCCTAACTCCTCTCCTAGCAATGCCATACAGTACTGAGACCTACTATACCCTCTGTTGCACGAGTCCATTTCTAAATACATGTTGGGAGGGCTGGTATACCTGTGAGTGCCCTTGCAGAGTCAGAGGTATGTCCTTGGACCATGTGTTGCCTGATGTAATCCCTAGATTCTGATAGGTATTGGCAGTTTCGTGTTGTTGACTGCCTCCTCTTCCTCCCTATGATGTGCATGGATCAGACCTCACTCCTACTTCCCTCATTTTGTCCTCCACTGCCTGGGTTGCTAATCAGTCCTTTGTCAACTTGGTTGCACCACAGGCTGACAAATGTATGTTTTAATAGATTTTCTATGAATTTTTGTGATTAGGCATGGAATCTGAAGGAAAGGTGGAAAAATACATAGCAGTATTCCCTGCCATGGTAGCTACAATATACCCACCTTCAAATCCTTACTTCTCTGCTTGACTGAGTAAAGAGGAAGAGGAAAATGTCATGTGGTGTTAAAACAGGGTGTAACATTCTACCAAGACATTGAACAAAAAGAATTCTTAAATTCTCAACATCGTACAGGAGCTGCCATTCAGGTGGTCTACCTGTGCAGTCACATCCCCTAGGATGTGAAACTGTCATGGCAATGCTAGATCCCAAGCATTTCTTGATGTATAAAGGTTGCAGGTACACACTGCCCTGTTTGTTCGCATATTACACAAGGGTCTGGTTGTCTGCCTGGAGCATGTATTTATGGCAAGAATCACTGCTCACATCTCCAGCTGGTTTACATCCCAGGTCTACCTTGCTTAAACTACAGAACAGCCAAGAACAACAACTCAACGGCAAAACTTCTGCCATCATAACTTGAAAATGATTCTGCAGCAGATAGGAAGATATTCATCAATGTGACTGGACAGATGTAATTTATTATTTTTAAATGGAGTCTTTAGCATCTCTTTATTTATTTTTTAATTTTGTCTAAAAAAGAGAGAGGAAGCTCTAGCTACAAAATGTACTTTAAGATGTAAATGTGATTTCTCTACATTGTCTATTATCACATGAGAGAGAGTGCACAGTTAAAGTTCTGCATTAATTCATTAAGGGATTGCAGTACATTGTCTGTTTATTGACTTTCTTTTAGTGAATTTCTTTGAATTTTCAGTGAGTTAAAATGTCCGCGGTATGTGCTTGCTGATCCTGACAAATATTCATGCAGATGACAAACACTTTATTCATGACTGCACTGTGCGTCACCCTACTGCTTGGTGTTTGGCGGGGTTGGGCAGTGCTTGCTACTGTGCATCTGGTGGGTTAATATACTACAACAAAGCCAGTTTTGCTGTATACATCATTAATGAAAGTCTGTATTTTAGCACTTTTAAACAGGGTCCTTAGTATATTTCTTTCTTTTTTCTGTCCACAGTTCTTCTGGGGAAAGAGAGATGCAGTGGCTCCTCCCTGGTGTCCCAGTCCATAAATTATGTCTCCTCTTGTGATTGGTGAACACAAAAAGGAAAGGATTTCAAATCAGTGACATAAAAGCTGCACTATGAAAGCGTACACCTTTAAATCTCTAACATGTCTGCAAACATTCACTGTGGAAAAGTAATAGATCTTTACCCAGAATGCTACAGCATTAGCCTGCATGTGCTTTAACAAACTTTTTTCTATGGGGACAGGAGAGTGCTGTATCTTCTGCTGTTGGTTTGACTTGGTTAATTAGCTTCTATGCTATCTACAACGGCTCTACTTGAAAGTTTATTGCAATTGTCACTAGTGGAATCTGAAGAGAACAAGTAACAAAATGATAATGCTACATATGTGTATGTACACAGCTCACCTGCATAAAATACACCAGGACAATAAAGAATGGAATCAGTGTAAACTATCATACTCTATTAGATGCAGTTTGCTGTCCATATTCTCATTTCGTGAGTGGTATGAAGACTTTACATGATGTCTCTGCAGAAACATGAGGAACAGTCATGCAAAGACTAAAGCTTTATATCTGCATATACAGTCACATCTAATGACGACAGTGAGTTGTATCCTAAGTTATGCTACAAGCAGAATTTAGACACGTGCAGTGTAATACAGTACAATACAGTATAAGCAGCAGCTTTTGCTTATGGAATCTAGCTTTACTGTTGACAACTGAGAAATTTGAGAGTAAACACTAGACTGAATTTTAAAAACAAATATTACATTTCTAAACAGCTTGAGTAAATCACCACTATTGTTTTCAGTTCAGAGTTTTGGGTTTTCCATTTTGTTCTTTAAGGTTTGTGAGTTGCTGAATTCAAAGCATTTGCCATGATGATGCAACTAAAAACTCAGTGGAACTGATTAATGGTTCACAAATAAATGAGTGTTCACAGCCATCTAGTGCCTTTGAGGTAAATTCAGCAGCTTAACTCTAGTGGTTGCTCACAGCCTCATCATATACATATGCCCATGATACTGACACAGGCGTCATTTTTTAATTGTAAATTTTACATTACACTGTGGTCATGTTCTAAGTGCTCAGTCCATAACAGTATTCATTTCATCTTAGAAGTGTTGCAGATGGAATTGTCCAGTTATCAATAAGAATCACAACAATAACAAGCCAATATGAAATATTTTAGCAAGTTCTGACTACAAGATACACTGTGACATCAATACAGTGTCTAGAATGTAAAACATTCACAAATTATACAAAGGCATTTGTTAGACTAATGGCACAATGTTAATAGGATGCAGGTAAGTCACTGTTGGGTAGAGATATCAACAGAAAATGAAATCCAAATAACACTGTACAATTTCATAACACATTTTATTTACTGTGAATGTGGGAACATTACTTAAATCAGCAGGATGTAAGAATGTGCTATTATTCTGTCAGCAAGATTCTTTGCTGGATGCAATATTAGGAACATAGGAATAATACAACAAAAGAAGAAAGATGCCAAAACTGCTGGAGTCACGGATGTCAGCAACGATTTTTATTAATAAATCCACCAAGAACACTGCTAAAAACACATTAGCGGTGTTCTTGGTGTATTTATTAATAAAAATCGTTGCTGACATCCGTGGCTCCAGCAGTTTTGGCATCTTTCTTCTTTTGTGGTTTTACCTGTGCCAAACACCCTATTTTTGGTTTGTAACATAGGAATAATGTTATACAAGCAATCATGAGGACCCTAAGTTACTTAGTCATAGATACCTTTAAGAATACAAGCTTAAAAGTTCATGCCATCTCTGTCAAACACTTATTACTGCTTGCCTCTCAAACTGAGCACAGCCTTACAAAATAAGCCTGATGTAAATGCGTCTGCCTATCCCAGTCATCAAGACTGAACTTAAAGAGTGCCAAAATGGTACTATTTTACCTGTAGTGGCAACTTATTCCGTAGGCTGTGAATACACTGTTTTAGGAACATATCCTACAACTACTTTTGTTTGTTTTGGTGTAAGTTTAAGTGTCTAGTGTGGGTGTTTATAGATGCACAGGTTTTGCGAAGAAATAGAAGGCGAAATAGGATTGGGTTTTTTATGGCTTCTAAAGCTAGACACAAGTCACACTGGAACAGCAGATAGGCTACCGAGTATATGGAGAGTTGTGCTAATCTGCCAGGATATTTGAAGGATTTAAGACCTTTAACTTTCTTGATTAGTAATATCTGGGGCCTTTCCCACCGAGTGATTTGCTTGGATTTGTACATATCAAATGGGGCACTGTACTCAATGATGGGTTTGATAAGGGAAGAATACAGGGGTAGGATGACTTCTTTGGTTCTTGAAGATATTTCCTTGGCAATTAACTGGGCCAGATAGAATGATTTCCTAACTATGGTAGAAACATGATGACTGAATAAGAGAGACTTGCCCTCGTAAGTACCAAGGTTTCTTATGACCTTCACTGTCTGAAGAAAAGAACCATTTATAACAAATGAGGTGGGAACAGTTTTATTGCTGAATGTTACTACACTGCACTTCTTTGCATTTATCTTTAGACCATTTTCACTACACCTCGCATGTGCACATTCAACCCTTGTAGGACCTGTTTGTCATCACTGGATGAGCAGATAACAGCATCCAGCTTGCAGTCATCAGCAAACTTGATCAACCACGTCTGGGATATTGGCTTGGATGTCTGCAAAAAAAAAAAAGCCAAACAGGAGAGAGCCTACCATGGATCCCTGTTGCACACCACTCATTACAATATTATACTCAGAGTGTGTACTGGCAACTTTCACAACCTGGGATCTGTTGGACAGCTAATTTGCAATCAACTAACCAATGTAGGGATTTACATTAGGTTTGCCTAAGTTTTTCAATAATTCCTACATGGGGACTAGCATCCAAAGCCTTGATCAAGTCAAGATAAGCAGAGTGCACAGAGTGACCACTGTTCACAGCCTTTGTTACCTTTTCAAAGAAGCTTACTAGCTTCAGGAGGCACTACTCAAAACCAAAGTGTGTGGGTCTAGTTCAGTTAGGTTGCATATACCTACTTAAATGAATTCTGCTATCATATATTACATGGCTTTGCATATGGTGAGGCTGATAGACCTATAATTACCTGGGTCTGCAGAGGGGCCATCTTTATGCAAGGGATTCACAGTAGCTGCTCTCCAGGTATTAAACACAAACCTGTAGAAAAGCTCAGGCTGAACAATTTAAACAGACACTCAGATAGTGCATACTTGATACTGATAAGAATGCAATCAGGTATGTCCATCTAATCCCATGAAGTATTATTTTTAGCCTTTGACATGGATTCTAAAACCTGTTCCAAGGTGATTTCAGGGGAAGCTAAATTTGCAGGGATAGTGGAGGCTACAATATGGGTAGGTGGGATAAAGTCTGCACTAAATTTGTTTTCTAATATATTGGCTACGTCACAGTGTCTGATATTATTACAGATGAGTTCAATGCATTATTGGACATTGTTCCTTAATTTTCTGATATAACTGAAGAAAGATTTGTAGCTACCATTTGGTACTTGTATTAACCCTAAGTCTATATTCTGCTTTACATGTTGTAACAGAGCTCTTGATTTTCTTGATGTCATGTTTCAGTGTGGTCTTGCATGGGGGACAGAAAATGTTTGCAATTTTCATTATTTTTTTCTTGTTTTGTACAATTTTATTTATATGGGAGTTCCACCAAAGAGGTTTATTTCTGAACTTACCATCATATTTAGGGGGATGGATACTGATTTTTTTTATGCGGCTGGTTAGGTGCTGGTAAAAGTCAGATGTGAATGCGGCAGCCCTCTTAGCAGTATCTACTTGCAAGGAAGTGTTGGGAACTTTGCATGTCTTCTACAAAATGAAGTATGCTTGCCTGGAAAAGATGGTCTCATTTATAGATGGGGTAGTACAATCAGGCCTGACAGAGAAGATGACCAATTTGTGGTCAGATTTAACCAGGGATGAGGAGATGCAGGGTGGGGTATAGCTAGAGGCTAGGTTAGCAAGGAGCAGATCAATGATGGTACAGCCTCTAGCAGGTAGTTTTACAATTCATTCCAGGGAACTGGCATTAACAAAATCTAGGAACTGCTGGGCATAACTATTTTTAAAGGTGCAAGTGTGATAATCAATGCCTGGGTAATTTAAGTATCCTAGCAAAAAGGTATTTGGTTTGATATTTGATGTGTCAATGGTAATAAGGTAATCTCCATGATCTCTAGGGGTGGTGGGCACTAATGGGGAGCTGCAGCTAGCAATAAAGTAATAGCTGGATTTCATTATGGGTGACTTGGATCTCCAGGAGATCCAGGTTAGGGTCATGGGTAATCTGATGTGATGTAATAATGTTTCTAACGAATACAACTACTCCCTCACAGTTACCCAAGAGTCTGAAGGCATGACAGGCAATAAGCTTTAATACAGAGGGAGTGGTGTCATTGCAATGAAACCAGCTCTCAATAACTACACAAATATGAAGGTGCTCAAGTTGCAGAAGAGACCAAATTTCTAGCATCATATGCTCCTACAACTAAACAGTGCCATCATGATGTCCAAACTTAAGTTAGTTTGTTATGCAGAATACCCAGCAGGGCAACTCTGCCTAAAAAGGCACTATTAGGTCATGAAAGGTTCCTGCCAGAATGCAAAAGCCCTGGTATGAGAGGTGTAAGCCATTTTTTTGCCATCTCAACTCAGACTGACTCACACTGGACCCCCTAGAATAACAATTATGTTGCCAACTGCTGAATCCCAATATCTTGTCTTTGTATCTAGGCATCATTCTTACTGAAGGGAGAATACTACTCAAGCCCAGTAGCTTTACTGCCTGCTAAGTCATGCATGGTAAGACCCATCTTGTCTTTCTGCATGGTCCTCTGGTTATTCACTCCCATATGGGCCACCACTAGGTCACAGTCATATCTGTCTGGCTTAAGGGACCTTAGGGCATAATTCATGCTTCTTAAATAACTTTGAATTTGAAACTTCCAGGGAATCAATTACGGGTGCAATCTTAACACATGACTTACAGAATTACAAACCTAGTTTATTCCAAAACACTGATTCAAGGCTTCGGTTCATAAACATAACTTCAAAGACATTTGTAAGACTCCAGACTTTAATCCTTTGTCTTTTTATCAATTAGACTATCTAGAGGTATTGCAACTTTTTTTGATACATTTCTTTTTTAACAGCAGCAGCTCCTTATGGCATCAGAACATTTTTGAGGCTGGATTCCTTAACTAAGCATTATGCCAATTAATAATAAGCAGAATATGAAAGGGCAAAGTGAAAGAAACAAACAACATTAAGTTGATCTAGAATGCACTGCAGTGGAGATACTAATCACTGTCTGTCACTTGTTTATATTTTCATATTTACATTTACATAACTGAGATACAGGTTATTGACAGATATATTGGGAAATGCCAAGGAGAAATACAAGAAAAAGGCACTATCACACCCACTTATAATGCACTATGTTGAAGATATTGCTAGTTGTTTGCAGTAATTATGAAGATACAATATGTTCATAGCTGCATAAATATTTTCATAACATACAAACTATAGCATAACTTTGTGTGAACCCTTAGAAGATGCTGGAGGAAATTATCACTAATTCTTGTACAGTAACCTCCACAGTTTGAGACATACTGAGTGTTGCTTATACTACTCATTAGGTAAAAAGGCATAAATGTTCTTAAGTCTGTAAACATTGCAATAAACATTCAGAAAATAATTTTTGCCATCATATGAAAGCTCTCCCTGAACAACAACACTGCCAATGCCATACATCTGGATTGCACAATTTTCAAGATATAAAAAATTGCTTGTGAAAATTTACGAAAAAACATATTTCTGGATTTGCATGCATTACAATATAAAACTAAAGGAAACAGTGCAAATGCACTGATTTTGATCATTGCAAACAACCCTTTTTGCTGAATATATTGTTGTTTGCAATTTTTAAATAAAATTTAGCATCCACGATATGTTTACATATGTTGAGTGATGCTCTTTTAACATGATTTTCAGAAAATTTTCAGGAATGTAAGAACTTGTGCAGGCTTATTGGAGGTATGACATTCTCTAACTACAAGGTGTGAATGAGTGAAAAAATATGTAGGACCTTAAACAGGGAAAGTGTACCACCCAAAGAATGATAAAGACCACATTTGACTCTCAAACTGCTTCCAGTGATGTTTTTTTTTTTGGGGGGGGGATACAATGAGAATGTGTCTATGATAGAAGATATAAATATGTTACAAGCTAGAAAAGTATTCATTCTGGGAAACTCTACTCTGTCATTAAGGCTCTGAGAAATCTCCTCAGAACAAATTAGAACATTATCACAGTGTCCTTTTTAAGTCAATGCAAAGTACATGACATATGGAATAGGTAATTAACGATGGTGAAACTAAATGAAACCATCCACTTGTTACAATGGTAGGAATTAATAACCTGATAGAATATTTACTTGAAGTTACAGATGAATACACAATCAGTAATCAGCCTGGTCGAAAATATAAAGCTTCAATGAAATTCCTCCATCATCTAGGATAAAAGGTATATTTTCACTGAGGTCTTCCAGTATGACAGTCTAAGTAATACAGGCTATTTTTAGCTCTATTCCACAGAACACTGTGAAATGGTAAAAGCCAGCAAGTAACACAAAATAGTGAATTCAGTAATTAGCTACCAGAAGAACATGTCATCCAGAGGGAAATAATTCAAAGAAAATTGAAAATCAAAGGAAGAAATTACACACTACAGATCGACAAAGACCATGTGGCAGAAAGTTTGCTTGGATTAATCACTAAAGAAGAAAGTGTTAAGATGGACTCTATAGCCACACAGGGGAACACTGATAAAGTGTACCATGAATTATTAAGTATGAGTGGTACATTAGAATACTACATAAAGACAAACAACAAAAAGATGGAGGAAATTGAAGAAGCCTACCCCAGGCATTCAGATACTAACTAGGAAACCCAGATGGAAGCAGTATAAAGGGAAAAAAATGACAATGCTTGAGGTGAAACAGAAAAAAATCCTAGAAAAGTTGGTTGAGCTAGAACACAGACAGATGTAGAGGGCGTACTTAAGATTTATAGAAACATCTCAGACAATAAAAGGAGCCAGTTGCCTACTGTATATGAAAAAGCATTTATCCACAACAGGATACACAATGACAAAGTAAGACCAGCACTTGTGAAATTTCAGCCATATCAACAGGATACAAGTGCTTACAAACTGTGGCAAGATGGAAAGCATCTGAAAAGTGGGGAGTCCTGTCTGCATATGGATGATTACTCTCAGCACATCAGAAAGGACAGGAATCTAATTGCATCAGGTATGTGGTCTTTCAAGGAAAAGGGATTCATTTTCACAATGTACTATCCAGCAGTGCTGTGACTGTTTTTCCTCCCAGTGGTGCTAAAAGTATTTTTCTTCAGATGACCAATGACATTCTTGGCAGTGAATCAGCACTGACCAATATACAGAACGTTCATCACATAGAACTGACTCAGGAATATTTGGAATGAGAGAAGAATGATTGCTAAATAGCAACATGAAGTGCTAGCCAAGAGGGGCCAAAAGAAAGGACGCCACAAAAGTACTTCCAAATCTTCAAAAGAAAACTAGAACATCATCAAAAAGAAGCTTCAGCTGCAAGCAGTAAAGTAGAAAAAAAATGAATGTGTAGAAGTGGTCAGATGAACTGCAGGAACTACACACCACAGATGAAATGGTTTAAAGTAAATGTAACTGTCTGAGAGGATTATCTGGCCTAGATGTTACCTTAATAAAACTAACAAGGCCACTAGATTATGGTTATTGAAAACTCTGAAAATAATTAATTTCATGCTATTATGTAGGATAAACTGGGTCAAAAGATTAAAATTCAGCAGTTTTGAAAACATCATTCAGCCAAGCAGACATAGTTTCATTCAAAAAGAAGGTTGGTTTGTAGTCTAAAAGGGTGGCACTGCAAGAAAAGCTAATATTCTGAATGGATGAGATCTATTTTTTCCTTTGCATCACCACAACAAATTACTGCTCACGTCAATACAATATTTAAAGGTCTAGACAGATGGTGATGATAGTCAGCTCTTCTATGAAATAATTAAGCATTTACTGACCCTTAAAAGGGCAAAGTAGGAGCTCAATGGTCCTGAAAGCTAAATGACTAGAAAATGTAGTTTAAATGCTGCAAATCAATGTATGAAAAGCTGAAAAATAATGTTGTTGCCTCACAGCAAGAGGCTCTCCAGTTCGAGTCTCAGCTGGGGTGCCTTCTGTGTGGAGTCTGCATGCCCTCCCTGTGGTCATGTAGGTTTCCTCCAGGTGGTCCGGTTGCCTCCCACATCCCAAAGACATGTAGTAGGTAGATTGGACACCCTAAATTGGCCCTAATTGTGAGTGTGTGCGTGCCTTCTGTGGAAGGTTGAGCGCGGGGCTGGCAACTTGACACTGTAAAACTCCACTGCCAATCATGAGCGGACAGATGATCCGCTGTGGCGACCCCTAACAGGGAAAAGCCGAAAGAAAAAGAATAAGTCAATACTGCAACTTACTAAGTAACTCTTCCCTGCACCACTGTGCTTTGCCATCATGCCTAATGAATATTACTATGAGTCAGTGTGTGGCATGATGGCGGACCATGGTTCATTACCATATTATGGTAATGAGGGGATCTGGTGCTCTATGAGCTCCTATTGTGGGAGCTTGGCAGCATCACTATGAATGGGGAGAGGGTGTCTGGTAGTAGTAGATCTGTCTCCAGCAAAGGGCACTCTGCACCTGGTAGGATCTTTCCTACCAATAAAAAATAATTTGTTTTTTTGTTTGTTTTGCACTGAAGTTGCTGCATAGCTTTGTTTCACAGCAATAAATTATTGGGGAAAGGATGATTACTGCAATCACACACCATGCTGTCTCCAACTACTAGGTTCTAAGTCATGGAAGTTATCCTCTGGAAACCAGCCTGTACACAGTTAGTTCAGTGTCTGTGAATCACTTACTCTCTTGGCAGGGGTAATTGCGTCTACATTCAATGCAGGATACAAGGTATTAAACTCTTGTTCATCAAATTCATGAATCACACAGGCCTTTGGTATACAGTTTTACTGTGTAGCAACCCTACTCCATAGAATACTGTACTCATGAAGACTGCCCAAAACACACATGCAACAAGAAAAATATAGTAAAAAAAGAAGTTATGTACTTACCATAATGTTTCCAAGTGTGTTGTCAGTCTCTTGCTTTATTCTCACTGATGGGTCAGATATGATTCTTTGAATTCGTCTCGGCCTTTACATAACCTTGAGGTCCTGAGCCAAGCTTGTGGGGATTTTTCCCTACCCACAATGCAACTGTTCTATAACCGCAGATCCTGTTTGCCCTCTAGCAGTGAGTAGAAGGATACATTACCAAGAATATGTAAGATAAGCACATTACCAAAGACATACCCTCAGAGACTGCAGAGTCCTATAAATATCCAATTAGAGCTACTTGGTCTACCAGGAGGGGGAATGGTGGGTGGGTTGTGAGAATAAAGGATGAGATGGACAACACACATGGAACATTAAAGTAAGTATATAACTTCTTCATGTGTTGTCAATCTCGTCTTTATTCTCACTGATGGGACTGCATCCCTAGCTACGTAATTCCTGGGTGGCTCTTGGGGGAATATTCCTCAGAACGATAGAGCCAAAAGATGCTCTACTCCTAGAGGGCAAATATAACTTGTAATGAGTGATAAAAGTATGTGGTTTAGCCCATGTAGCTGTAGCAGAGATGCTGTCTAGGGGTAATCTGGCTTGGAAAGTCGCTGAAGTGGCTACTGACCTGGTAGAATGAGCTTTGATAGGATTTGGAATATACTTGTGGTTAGAAATGTATATAAAAAATATGCATTGTGATAACCAATTGGATAGTGTTACCTTAGAAATTGGTTGGCCTTTTCTAATGTCTGAATATGAGATAAAGAGCTGATCTGACTTTCTGAATTGTGATGTCCTGTGCAAATAGAAACGTAATTGTCTATGGGCATCTAAAAGGTGGAGAGTGTACTCTCCTTTGTTTTGAAAGTCTGGAAAGAACACTGGCAATTCAAAGACTGGTTGAGGTTAATTTCCTAAACCACCTTAGGTAAAAAGGAAAGATTCGTTATCAGAGAAACTCTGTCTTTATGAAAAAGTATGTATGGATGTGTAGAGGCCTGCAATTCAGAAACTCTTCCCGCTGAGATTACAGCTACTAAAAGTGTCTTCCATGATGAGAATTTCAATTCACATGTAACAGAAGGTTTGAAAGGTGGGTAAAACCAGCTTTGACAATACAAAATTCAAATCCCAAGCTGGAATACGGTTTCTGTATGGAGGGCGAATTAAGGAAGTACCTTTGAGGAATGCCTTACAAAGTCTGTTTGAAATTATGGCTGTACCATTATCTCCTATGTGAAAATTAGAACTGGCTACTAACTGGACCATAATAGCAGCTCCCACACTGAATAATTTGGCTAAAAATTCCAGAACAGACTGTAAAGGTGCTGTGAAAGGATGTATGTGACTAACATTAGACCAGGCCACAAATCTTTGCCATTTACTCTTGTACAGTTTTTGAGCAGAGTTCTTGTAGGAAGAAAGCAATTTACTGGAGAACAAAGCAGAGGAAACCTGGCTATCATGGAAAGTGGAGCAGCCTAGCTGTCAGTTTGAGACTGTGTAGGTTGGGATGAAGTTCTCCTGACGGATGTGTGTCAGTAGATCTAGAAATGGGTCCAGGATCTATGGTCCCTTGTGTACATGAGGCTGGATAAAGGGGAACCATATCTGTTGGGGGGCAATTAGGATTATTGTGGTCTCCAGCAAGCTTGCTTTCTGAAGGAATTTGTGAATCATAGGTATGAGTGGGAAAGTATAAAGAAGTCCCGGGGGCCAATCGTGAACAAGTGCATGCTTTGGTGACTCCCCCATTGGGGGGATCAGGGCAAAGTAGTTGGTGCATTTGACATTGATGGGTGACGCAAAGAGATCACAGCAAGGCTAGCCCCATTTTCGGAATATCTCTTCTGCCACTTTCTGACTGAGGGACCACTTGTGTGGCCAAAGAATGACTCTGCTCAGTTTGTCTGCAATCATGTTGGATTTCTCCGGGATGTGTGCTGCTATGAGAAAGTGGTTGGAGGCCTCTGCTCACTGCTAGATCTGGTATCTTCTTGTCTGTTTGGTATATAAACATGTTGTCTGACTGAATTGCTATTGTTCCTAGAGGAAGAGAGTTTTGGAATGCTTGCAACGCTAGGAGCACTGCTCTCATCTCTAGAATATTTATGTGTAAATGGGCCTCATGTTCTTGCCAAGTGCCTTGGACTGTGTTCCCCAGATAATGCCTCCCCACCGTATATGGGATGCATCCGTGGTCACTGTAGCTTGGGGCTGAGATGGGAGAAAGATGGCCTTGAGGAACTAGGGGAGAGTTGAGCCACCATTGCAGGTCTCTTTTGCAAAAGTTGGTTAGAATGATCTTGTGTGACACTGGAAGGTCCCCGAAAGGACCACTGTGTCGAAAGTAGCCACTGGAGGATTCTCATATGTTGTTGAGCTAGTGGTATTAGCACAACTGAAGCAGCCATTTTGCCTAGAATCTGTAGGAATAGTTTGGCAGGAGCCTTTTTCTTGTAGATTAGCATCCGTACATAACACCAAAGATCATGTACTCTTCCCTGGGGAAGCTTTGCTGACATGATTATTATGTTTATGTGAGCTCCTATGAAAATCAAGGAGTGACATGGCTCTCGAGCAGATTTTTCATAATTTAGGGTGATTCCAAAGGATGAACAAAGTTGAAGGGCATAGTCCCTGGCTTTCTGAAGATGCCTGGTCGGGGCAGAGATGAGCCAGTCATCCAGATATGGAAACACACAGAATTCTTTGCATCTCAGGTGAGCTGCTACTACTGCCATGCATTTGGTGAACACTCTTGGGGCTGCAGTGACACCGAAGGGCAGAGCTCTAAAAGTACAGTTGTGTACACTTACCATAAATGTAGATGTTCAAGCGTATTCACTGTTGCAGTCATTACATTTGGGTAATCTGCTGGCAGGTTGCCCTCAGTCGGCCTGAATATCAAAGTCTTGGGTCCTGCGTCAGTTGCTGTCTCCTCTTCCATGACGTCAGGCTGTCAGGGGTATAAAACATGCAGCCAACGCCATTTTATTCAGTTCTTGCCCCAGATGTCAGGTGCCCCCCATATATATATATATATATATATATATATATATATATATATATATATATATATGGTTCCCATTCAGAAGCCTGAAACATCATAAGCCTGAAAATCAAAATCCTGAAACCAAAAGCCTGAAAATTCAGAATCCTGAAAACTCAAAATCCTGAAAGCCCAAAATCCTGAAAGCCCAAAATCCTGAAACTCAAAATCCTGAAAACACAAATAATGCTAATATGTCACTATAAAGACACTAATATCTACCAACTGACCCTGACCCTAACCCTAAGGTCCGTCACTATCACACACTCACCTGACCCGTGCCCTAACCCTAACTCACTTAAACCGCCCCTAACCCCAATATTTGTCACTACTGCATACATGCCTAACCTGCCTAACCCTAACTCACTTAAACCGCCTAACCCTAAAATAAAACCAACCGCACACTTACCTGACCCCAACGCATGACCTAACACCACAGGGCTAACAATAGCAAAGCCACAATGACATCAGTATGTCTATTTTGTGTTTTCAGGATTTTGAGTTTCAGGATTTTGGTCTTTCAGGATTTTGGGTTTTCAGGATTTTGAGTTTTCAGGATTCTGAATTTTCAGGCTTTTGGTTTCAGGATTTTGATTTTCAGGCTTATGATGTTTCAGGCTTCTGAATGGGAACCATATATATATATATATATATATATATATATATATATATATATATATAGATAGATAAACAGCATTATATGAAAATGCACTTTTAAGCAACATAAACTTTACCTTCATCTAAAAACAAATGCACCACAAGGGCTTTAGAGTATAGTGAAGGAAAGAGAAGCTATAGAAAAGGGGGATGGCGGTTGGGTAACCCAGACTGCAACAGTGAATACACTTGAACATCTACATTTATGGTAAGTGTACACAACTGTACTATGTTCTTTGTGTTTCACTGCTGCAGTCATTACATTTGGGTAGAATCCCAAAGCTATGGATGGGAGGATGGAACTAAATAGCATTAGGGGCGGCTATAAGGTCCTGCAGAACTGCAGTGGCAAAGCCTGCCCTGGATTTAGAGAAGAGAGGCAAATGGTAATGCTTTGTGAAAGTATGAACAGAGCTCCAAGTAGCAGCTTCTAGAATGTCTTTGGTTGGAACTCCTCTGAGAAAGGCTGCTGAGGTAGAGGCAGCTCTGGTGGAATGTGATCGGATTCCCTTGGGTACAGGTTTACCATGATGCAAGTAGCAGAAACAAATGCAGTGGCTTATCCACTTAGAAATAGTCTGCTTTAATATAGCCTTCCCCTCTGATCCTGAAGCAAATGCCACCAGTAGTTGCTCAGACTTTCTTAGAGATTTGGTCCTGTTTAAGTAGAATCTTCGTTGTCTGTGTACGTCCAATGAATGCAGAATCTGCTCCCCTTGTTCTGCGGATTTAGGTAAAAAGTTGGCAGGTGAATAGTTTGGTTAAGAGTCACACTGGATACCATCTTAGGCATAAAGGAAGGATTGGTCCTGAGGGACACCCTGTCTGGGTAAAATGTAATAAAAGGCTCCACAGCCATAAGAGCCTGTAGTTCTGAAACCCTTCTTGCTGAAGTGATTGCCAAAAGGAAAGCTGTTTTCCAAGATAAAAACTTTATATCCGCAGTAGCTGCTGGTTCAAAAGGAGGCAGGGTGAGTTTTTCCAGCACAAAATTGAGGTCTCATGCAGGAGTTGGCTATCTTCTGGGAGGCCTTAAATTTTTGGCCCCTCTAAGATACTGTTTTAGCAGAGGATGAGAAAAGATGTGAGGCTCCGTATTGTAATGAGCCGAGATGGCAGAGGCATGGATTTTTATTGAAGAGAAGGACAGGCCCTTGTCAAACATCTCAGTCAAGTATTGTAAAATCTGAGGGATATTTGGTTTTGCTGCGTCTGTTCCTTGTGCTTGGTTCCAAGCACAGAATCTTTTCTGTTTATCAGCATAAGATTTTCTACTACTTGGCCTTCTGGCTTCCAAAATGACATCCATAACAAATCTACTGAGAGGTGTTGTTTGAATAATTACACGATCAGCCATGCTGCAAGGTTCAGAGTTTGGAGCGGAGTGTGCAGAATTTGATTGTTCTGCTGAGACAGTAGATGAGGTATTTGAGGCAAGTTCCAAGGAGGGAGTTGAGACATATTCCTTAGAATTGGGTACCAGTGCTGGCGAGCAATTAGGATAACTTTTGTTTTTTCCTGTATGACCTTTAGTAAGACCTTGGAGAGATGAGGCAGAGGGGGAAAGGCGTAGACTGATAGGTTTTTCCAACTGAAGGATAGGGCAGCCACTTTCCATGCTTGTCTGTGATAAGTCCTTGTGCAGAATTTGTCCAGTTGATTATTTTGGGGGGAAGCAACTAGATCTATGTCTGGGCTCCCCCATTTCTGTGTTACCATGCTGAAGACTTGTGGATCCAGTTTCCACTCGTGCGGGTCAATAAGATTTCTGCTTAGGTCATCTGCCATAGTATTTTGTTTTCCTGTCAGGAACTGAGCTTGAAGATGTACTTGGTAAGTCAAAGCTGTGTTCCGCAATGCCATGGCTAGTCTGCAAAGGGGATAGGAATGTGTACCCGCCCTGCTTGCTCATGTACCACATAACCGTGGTGTTGTCCGTCTTTATCAGTAGTTGTCCTGGATGAAGTAAGTCCTTGAAGGCTGTCAGAGCATTCTGAACAGCTAGCATCTCTTTCTGGTTAATATGCAGATGCATTTGTTTTGGACTCCATATGCCCTGAATGCATCTCCCCACCAGGTGGGCCCCCCAAGCATAGTCTGATGCGTCTGTAGTTAGGGTTTGGGTGGCAGGGGGTAGAGTGAATGACGGTCCCTTGTTTTGGTGGCATGTCTCTGCCCACCAAAGAAACTCATGTTGTAGGCAGGGAATGAGAGTAATCATTGTTTCCAGACTGTGACAATGTTGACTCCATAAACTTTTTAGGTACCATTGCAGTTTCCTCATATGCAGTCTTGCATATGGAATTAGTAGAATGCAGGATGCCATTAACCCCAAAGCCTGCAGAATTTGTCTTGCAGATAACGGGGTTTCTGTTGCCATCTGTTTGAAGTATATAGTCAGGTGTCTTTGTTTGTCTGGTGTAAGGTAAGCCATCTGGGAAGTTGTACTCAAGCTTGCACCCAGGAATGTAATTTTTTGAGAGGGTACCAGTTGTGATTTCTTTTTGTTTATTGTGTGCCCTAGGCATGTTAGAAGCCTTTTTACAAATGCCAGATGCTGAAGAAGAATGTCCTTGTTTTCTGCTTGAATGAGACAGTCGTCCAAGTAAGGATAAATTTGTATGCTTCTTTGTTTGCAAAATGCAATTACTGGTGCCAGGCACTTTGTAAAGACACTGGACGCAGTAGATAAGCCAAAGGGCAGTGCAGAGAATTGGTAATGCATAAAACTTGCCTTGAAGCGGAGGTACCTTCTACAAGATTCCCTTATTAGGATATGCAGGTATGCCTCTTAAGTCTAGCGACACTAACCAAGCGTTCTTGCCCAGCATAGGCAGTAGCTGTTGTAAAGTCAGCATTTTGAATTTTGAAATGTCCAGAAATGTGTTCAAAATCGATAAGTCCAGTATTGGATGCCAGGCATTGTCTTTTCTGGGTACCAGGAACAGCCTTGAATAAAAACCTTGTCCTTTTTCCTGTTCTGGTACTGGCTGAATAGCCCCCATATCCATGAGGGACGTAACTTGTTTCTGAGCCTCTGCCCATTGATTTTGTGGTAGATCTGGCCAACCGTTTGGAATTGGCAAAGTATGCAAATGAAATCTGTACCCCTGGGATATTATGTTTAATACCCACTTGTCCTGGGTAATTAACTGCCAATTTTGAGCATGAAGTGCTAATTTTCCCCCAAGGGGGCTGCCAAAAGATAAGTGCTTGGTGATGGTAGAGGGAAGTCATTGAGACTGCTTACTGTAGGGTTGTGCTTTGTTTCCTCCAGATTTGGAGGTGGAGGCACCCCACTGCTTTGACCTGTAAAGAACCCTGGTATCTAGAGCCTTTTGAGCACCTGGATTTGCCTTGACAGGCTCTGTTGGACACAGGAAAGGACCAATTTTTAGTAGGCCATACTGAATCTGGGAGGCTGCACTTGTAAGAAATATTTTACAGTTTACATAGATTTAGCTTCGTCTTCCATTTTCTTTAAAACCTCTTCTACCTTACTACCAAACAGAGTATCATGCTGTAAAGGGGCATCCAACAATTTAGCTTTAACATGATCAGGCAGATTTTGCTCCTTGAGCCAGGCATGCCTTCTAATCACAGATCCAGTAACTGCAGCCCTGCAAGAGGCCTCCAAGGAATCAAAACCACATCGCAAAGTATGCTTTCCAACCTGTTCTGGTGCATGCAATAATTCCTGTAATTCTTTATTTTCCACACAATCAGAAATCATCATCATTTTCTGTTTCAATAGGCCCATAACATGCTGTTGATATTTAAGCATATGAAACTGGCAGTTTAAGGCCCTAATTGCCAAGGTTGCAGACGTATAAACCTTCTTTACCCATCTATCCAGCGCCCTGGAATCTCTATCAGATGATTAGGATTTTTGGCTGTAGAGGCCTTTACACCTTTGGGACCCTGTGAGTTAGTTTCAGGATCAGCAGCAGGATTTTTGAATAGAAATTTGTGGGAGTCAGGAACAATGTAATATATGTCTGTCTTACTAGGAGCCGGAGGTAGGAAATCAGGAGCCATGCTTGATTCCGAAAACACATAATCAACAATGTCTAATACAGGAGGTATAGCCAAACGCCTATGCTGAGGAAGAAGGAGGAAATCCCTAAGCCTCTTTTTTGATTCAGAGAAAGCCTGACTCTCCCAACGAAAATGTTCCCTTAAAATATGCAAGGTTTCTCCAAAAGAATAATCCTCAGGAGGAGATGCAGATGGGATGGATTCTTCTGCATCTGAATCCTCATAGGGTGGTGTAGAATATTCCTGATCAGAAGAGGAATCAGAAGAAAAAGAAACCTGATTGAAGATTCATAATCAGTGTCTTGCCTAGGCCTCTTAGTGGGGAGGGGGGGTTGGGAACTCCTGATCAAGGTAATTAAGTCCTCAGCCATTTTGATCATCTGTTTTTTAGGCATAGGGGCCTGAGCACGTGGCTCATGCGTTGTTTTTTTAGACTTAGAAGTTGCTTTTAATTTTGTTTTTGAAGCTGACGTCGGTTTTATATAAAAATGTTGAGGCCTGAAAACACCCTCAGAAGCCGGTGCCTGCTCAGCGGCTCCAGACCCATCCAAGGGAGAGACATCCGCGGGTTCAATACTCTAAGAATCTCGCGGCATACCGGACTTCGCATGGGTCTCGGTAGAGGCCTGCGACTCAAAAGTAGCGGGTATCAGGGGCTGCGAAAGCGCCTCACTGAGTACTGGCAAACTGGCGACTGGCTTAGGAGAAGCTTCGTCATCGGTTTTGGACCTCGACGGTCTGTCTCTGTCTTTTTCTTTGCGTTTTTTTGTGAACTCCGGTAGTCGGATTGCTATCCAACAACATTTCATGGTAATTAAATCTGGATCCAAAATATTTTGAAGCAAAAATATACAGATGCTTAATAGCGCGTTGGTTAAATCTAGCACAAAACCGACAGCAAGGCACGTTATGATCTGGGCCTAGGCAAGGAATATAGTACAAATGAAAATCCTTATGAGGTATTTGCTTCCCACAAGTAATGCAATTATTAACTTTTACTGCCATCGGTAAGGAGCAAGAAAAAGTTTCCCCAACGGGGTACTTAGCTTTAATTGAAGACTTCGGTTCTGAAACTCGAATGCAAAAATTTCAGGAGTCGGCCGACCGGCACTTGCGGACTGCTTCTGCTTTGGGCACCGCACGGCAAGAAAGACTGAATAAAATGGCATTGGCTGCATGTTTCATACCCCTGGCGACCTGATGTCATGGAAGAGGAGACAGCAACTGACGCAGGACTCAAGACTTTGATATTCAGGCCAACTGAGGGCAAAATGCCAGCAGATTACCCAAATGTAATGACTGCAACAGTGAAACACAAAGAACATCTGGAAGTGACTGGCTCCTAGCCAGAAGCGTAAAAACCTTCTGGATTGCCTGGTCATCAGAATGTGGTAGTACGCATCCTGAAGGTCTATGGAGCACATCCAACTGCCTTTTTCCAAGAGTGGAAGTATCAACTGCAATGTTACCATCCGGAACTTGCTCTTTTTCACACACCTGTTTAGAATGCTGAGATCCAAGATGGGTCTGCAGTCCCCTGTTTTCTTTGGAACTAAAAAGAATGTTGAGTAAGTTCCAGACCTTCTCTGGTCTGTGGGGACTTGTTGGATGACTCTTTTGTTTAGCAACTTTTGAATTTCTAAAGTTGCCTGTTCCTTTTGACTGGGTGGAACATCCAAACTGATGTGCTTATAGGAGCAGGATAGGCAAAGGGAATGGCATATCCCTTGAATATTATACTCTGCACCCATCTGTCATTTGTAATAGTTTTGCCAGGTTTCTTGGTGCAGAGACAAATGACCCCAACTGCCTCCAGAGGCGAGCAATTGGGCATTCTTTCAAGAGTGCTGACAGGGCCCTCCAAAGGAAGATTCTCTGGAGCCCTGATTATGTGGGCCGCCTCTGCCATGAGGTCGGCATCTATCATTATTGTTCCCCCCTCTGCCCCTGAGGGAACTCTTACCTTGTGTGTCAAGGAAAGACCTGTGGGATTTTCTAAACCACATTTTCCCACTACCCCTCTGATTCTTTGTAAAAGGTCTAGTGGACACAGAAAAACGTACTCCAACAGCAGACAAGGTCTTGCCTTCTTGTTCACACCTGGTCAGTGTTTCTTTCACTTTCAGCCCAAAAAGAGAGGAGCTGTTGAAAGGGGCATTAACAAAGGTAGACTTGAAGGGCTCCACGAAGACCCACAGCTCTACATGTTCCATCTGCTGCATATGATATAAGCCTCATGGAAGAGTTTACTACAGAACTGAGGGTGGCGAGCTAAGCATTGACTTTATCTGCTACTGCATCAGCTACAGCTCCTTAGAGGGAGTCAGTGAGTTCCTTTAATGGGTCTCTGTGTAGCTTAGTGAAATGGGTAAGGTAGTTCAGAAACCGAAGAGCAAAAGTCGCTGATGAAAACACCCACTTCCCATATCTATCCATAGTCCTAGAGTCTTTATGAGGAGGATGGATAGAAGAGCTGGTCTCGGATAGCTCCTTTTTAGTAGCCACCGCCACAACCATGGGATCAACTGCAACTCCTTTAGTCAAAAAACCTTTAACCTTAGGGACAGTAATGAACTTATTTGGCCTTCTAGGAGTAGGCACTATAGAATCTGGGGTCTCTCAGGCCTTCCTAGAGATTAAGTCCATAAGCTCATCAGAAGGAGGAGTCACCCAAGAGGAGGAAGGGGGAGACCCAAAAGCCTTCAGGTAAACTGACTCCTCAGCTGAAGGAGGGGGGGGTTGGACAGCCAGTCACCTCTCTGGTTTAATAATTCCAGGATGTCTCCAAAGGAGACAACAACAGGAGGTGACCGTGGGGACCCTTCTGCCTCATCAAGGTCAGTGTCTGATGTGACAGACTCTTCCAGGGAGTCAAGGTGCTTCCTCTTGGAGGTCCACTTCCGAGGGACCTCCTTCAGTGGGATGCTCTGGAGAGGTTTTAGAAGAGGGGAGGGGTCTCCTGGTGGACAACCAGAGGCCTGGGGTCTCTGTGATCCTGTAGAAGGTTTCCTTGAGAGGACAAAGACACCTGGCCCATAGAGGGGGGAAGATCCGATGAAGGATGTGCCTTAGACTTGGTAGGAGTCAAAACATTCCTCATAACCACGAAGGCAGACTGCCTCCACTCCAAGGACTCCCCCAGATCTAAGAAAGAGGTTGTCGGAGCAGAAAGCATCTGTGGAACCGACGACAGAAGCTTTGAAGCCAAGGTAGGAGCCAAACTCACCCATGCTGAAGCCCTGAAAGGCAGAGTCTGATCTGGAGAGATCCAAGCCAAATGCTCAAGGTGAATGTCTGCTCCAAGGAAACCAGCAGTCCTGGAGCGGATACAGACACAATCTGGAGATTGGAGTCTTCCAGCTCTGAAGCTAAAGGACGAATCGGAGGAGGAACAGTTACTAGGGAAGTGGACTATGTCTGATCCGATTCTTTTGATTTGGATCCAACAGAAGTTTGGTCAGGGCTAGAGTCTTCAGCAACCTCTGCTCAACCCTATCCACATCTCCATCAGATAGTATACTGAGGAGAAAGAGATGGGGATCTAGATTTAGACAGTAATGGTGATGGGAGCCGTGAAGTCACTGGTTCAAGTGAAGGAGATTAGCTCCGATGTGGAGTTCCTGTTAGCGCAGAAGATGTCAGAGCTGAAGGTTCTGTTGGTTTCTGAAGTAGTCTTGGATCCAGGAATAACAATCTGCTCCAAGGATACGGGTGGAGTAGAGAGTCGAGAAGTTTTGTGTCTTGGCTCTGACGAATCTTTTGGAGCCGAAGATGCCCTCTTTGAAGTCTTGTCCAGAGATTTTGAGGACTCTGAAGAAACAGCCTCTGAAAAGGGGGTTATAATAAACCCTTTAAAATCAACTTATTTTTACGCTCCATAACAGCTCTCTGATTAAACCCATGACATACAGAGCAATTTTCTTGGAGATGAAGAGGCCCCAAGCAACAAACACAGAGAATGTGAGAATCGCTAAGGGGCATCTTCTTTCCACATTTCTCTCATTTCTTGAAACCTAACGGTTTCCCCTCCTGTTTTTCAGACATACTAATAACCTAAAAGCACACACACACAAAATGCACTGCAGAGAAATAGAAGAAAGACGGTGGAAAACATTGAGAAAAATCTTTTTTTTTTTTACAATACACAACAACAAAAATCATCCTCTAACTTAAACAGGCGATTAGAGGAGGAAAAGAAAGGGAGAGAAAATTGTCCTCTAACTAAAACGAATGATTAGAGGAGGGAAGAAATGGCAGACAAAATTATCCTCTAACTAAACAGACGACAAAGATAACCCTCTAACTTAAACAGGCCTCTGATCTTAAACGGGGTAGGGACGACTCGCACTATCAAGGGATAATAATAATGATAACAATAACAATAATTAAATAAACAAGATTAATCTAATTAAGCAATTAGCAATACTTAGCCCAGAGCTTAGCTAAACAGGAACCTCTTCGCTGCGCAGCAAACGAAATCTGAGGTTATAGAACAGTTACATTGTGGGTAGGGATAAATGTCCACGAGCTTGGCTGAGGACCTTGAGCTTATGTAAAGGCCGAGACGGATCCGAGGGATGAGATCTGACCCTTCAGTGAGAATAAAGACGAGATTGACAACAACACATATATTTGCAAAAGTTACAGAAAAATCCATCTGCAGCTAAACAAAGAGGTAGTGCACACACCTGATATTAAAGACATCTAAAGTAGGTAACTACTGCTAAGCATCACATGCAGTCAAAGTTATACCCCTCAGGAGGCCAAAGCAGAAGGAAGACCTAAAGCCAAAGGCTTAGAAGGCTAAGTTCTGAAATGTCTAAGGAAGAAAGCCCATCTCTTAAAATAAGGTCATAACAGTTAAGGTATTCACTTCATAAACACAAGATACAAAGTTTGATTCTGACCTCAGGTTATTGGCAAGGCTTAAAAAAACTGGCCCTTCAGGGCAGTAAGCCTAGTATTCACCTATGAAACTATAAGGTCCAAGCATTTTCACAATATAAAATGAAGGCCAAGTGGCCATGGCACTGATATCAAGCTACTGCAGAATGCATCACATTCAGTCTATACTAGTGGTGGGAAATAACTGCTGCGAAATCAGAGAGTACCCTCCCCATTGGGCCTTCCAGTGCCCATGCCACATAAGATGTTGTAGTGCAAAATCTCTTCTAAGAACTATATGAACTACCAGTTTATACAGCCCTGCAGAGGATTTCCCCAATGACTTCTGTGAAACTAAAAATGATGTCTTCAGTGCTGATCATTGCAGGCTAGTCTGCTGTAAATAGCAGCTATGAAGCTTACCCTGATGCGACTGACATTTCATTTCAGGGACAGGCATGACCACTGACTAATAGAGGAAATGGGATGGGCAACTGTGGATTCTTTGTCACCACATTTTCCTTGTGCCTCTGTATGTCCTTCCTTCTTTCCACTTACCATTCCTGATTTCTGTGCTTTTCTTTCCCACAGTCACGTCTTTGCCCGTAGGCAAAGCACCTTTGCTGATGTTTTCCATATCCATGTGATTTATCTTTACTGTTTTTTCTAAACAGTTCATGTTAGTGTTCCATGTCAAGTTCATCTTGTCATCTCAGAAGGGGAATCTCCTCATTTCTCACCATATTTAAACTACTGCAATGCTTTCTCCACTAGATTACAGAAATGCCATAGTCTCTCACCTAAGGAAGTCAACAAAACCATGAGCAAAAAGATAGAACTAGTCTTGCAGAAAGGCTAAGGGACTATTGACCAGAACTTTAATGGCAGACAATTTTTGGCATAGGACAGGTGAGAGAAACACTTCTGGCAAATGGAGCACTGCAAAAATACAATGCTCGCGGAGAAAACTGTGGTTGCTGGCCTAGGGAACTGCAAAGTATAAAATGTTTTAGACTAATGTAAATGTTAAAAGTATGCAATAACATATAATTCATCACCAAAAAATAAAGAAAAACAGCTCAAATATTAACTTGATTTTTCTCCAAAAGGAACCAAACTGAATAGTCAGCCTGCTGTAGCCAAGATCAAACTAGGACAAATGTTAGGAAAAGCCTGCTTTACAGCTAATATTAATACTTGGGAAGCAGCCTCTAAACAATCACTCCTGGAAGATTTGATGAAACCCTAACATAAACAGAATATTTGTATTCACAAAGTGGCAAGAAGAGCTATTCCAAATCAGCAGCACACTCATTCATTCATCCCAGGTTTAGTGACAATCAAGATTCGGATTTTTTTTTTTTGGCAGTGATGAAAACATGATGAAGTCTAAATTTTGCTGAAACCACTTCTAAAAATTATGAAAAATCTAAGTGATGTGAAATGTGAGCTCAAGCTAATACAAGATGTCTACTCTGTTCGCAAAAACTTTCAAATGAACTGAAAGGAGGAGAATCGGCTTTTCAAATCAGATGGGCAGCATTCTGGCTGATGAAGATAATAACTAACATAAGTGCTTTGGAAATCTGATTTGAGAACACCACTTGGGGACAGGATACTCTGCACATGTTGATGAGAAGAAAGTGAAACAGATCCTCACAATGACTTCTCCAAATGCATAAAAAGTTAATTTAAAATAGCATTTATTGTAAGCAATACCCAAGTAACGACTTATAGGTTCATAGGTTCATACTAGGCTATCTGCCCAAGGGCATTTATAAGCCTAGCCCATAGTTATGTGGCTTTCGCCACCCCTTTAGTTTGAATAAAAACTATGCCTATCATTTTTCTGTGCCTCTGTCAAGCAGTGACACTGAAGTAATCCCTGGGGTATATCTGCGATCTCCCATCCATTGGTCAAGATTCCTCTTGAACAAGGCCAGCGAGGTGCTCTGCCTCACATGTACCGGGATTTTGTTCCACAGCATAGGGAGTCTCTGGGTGATGAATCTGTCCCTCCAGCACATTCTATTTATAACCGTGTCAAGGTTTAACTCTCCCGCCCTTGTGGTTCTGAGGGATCTAGATTTTTTGAGGTGAAGCATATTCATCAAATCTGGGTTTGACATGGCCTTATATGTCAGGCACAGGTCACCTCTGAGCAAGCGGTATGAGACTGAATAAAGCTGGAGTTCTTTCAGTCGGGCAGCATAAGACATATTTTGAGACCCTTTATCCTTTTGGTGAGGAACTTTTGGGGCCTTTCAAGCTGCATCAGGTGTCTGGTCAGATACATTCCGAACGGGGCATTGTACTCAATCATAGGTCTAATGAGTGATGAGTACAGGGGGACGATGACCTCCCTTGATCTAGATGTGAATCCCTTCATGATCAGGTGGGCGATATAGAAGGTTTTCCTAACTACTATAGCAACATGAGTGTCAAGCGAAGACTACTGTCAACCTGGGTCCCCAGATCCCTGATGACTTTTCTGTGCTCAGTGGATTGTCACCTATATGGTAGCTAGGGGTAACCTTGTTTTTCCCGAAGGGTATGACTATGCATTATTTGGCGTTTAACTTCAGGCCATGGCTCTGGCACCAGTTATCCGTTTCTGTGAGGCCCTTCTGGAGGATATCTGTGTCAGATGTGTTTTCGACTATGGCCAGTTTGCAGTCATCTGCAAACTTTGTCAGCCATAACCCTCCTGTGTTTGCTTGTACTTCAGAAAAGTAGATGCCGAACAAGAGTGGACCCAGGACTGAGCCCTGTGGGACACCACTTGTGACAGGCTTTGAGTCTGACATGGCTCCAGCAACTCTGACCCTGTGGGTTCTGTCGCTTAGCCAGTTTGCAACCCATCTTGTGATGTATGGGTTTACATTCAAGCTGATGAGTTTTTCGATGATACCTGAGTGGGGTATTGTGTCGAAGGCCTTTGCCAGGTCGAGGTAGGCTGTATGGACTGCCTTTCCCTCATCAATGGCCTTGGTGACTGTCTCGAAAAAGTCAACCAAGTTTAAGAGGCAGGATCTGCCTTTGACAAAGCCAAACTGGGTTGGATCCAAAGTCTGCAAGTTCCCTATGTCTTTATTTATGAGTTCCATTATGATCCTCTCCATGGCTTTGCAGATAAGGCTTGTCAAGCTAATGGGGTGGTAATTTCCAGGGTCTGTGGAGGCACCGCCCTTATGAAGTGGGACCACAGTGGCGATGCGCCACTCCTTGGAGTGTATCCTGAGGTGAGGCTAAGATTAAACAGCTGTCCTAACTGTGGGTTTAATTCCTCGTTGAGTTCATGAAGCACACAGCCGGGGACACCATCCGGTCCCATGGATGCTGTGTTTTGCCTTAGTGAGGCAGTTCTCACCTGGGCGTTGGAGATGTTTGGGGCTACAATCCTCTGGAATAGATATCTCTCCTTTTGGGGGGGAGAAGTTTGCACTGAACCTGTCAGCCAGTATGTTAGCAATGTGTGTAGGTTCAGTAATTTTCACATCATTTTGAACTAATTCTGAGCATATCTGGGAGTTTCCTCCTAGGTTTCTAACATAGCTAAAGAAGGCCTTATGATTGTCTTTAGAGTCCTTGGCGATTTTTCTCTCAAAATTTGCCTTTGATGATTTTATGAGAGCTCTTAGTTTTACTTATAATGATCAAAGGTGTCTTACCTTTCAAGGATTTTGCTCTATCTTGTAGTAGCTTCCTCCTTTTGTTGTAGAGCTTGTTTATGGCTGGGGTCCACCAGACTGGACGCTTGCCTTTAGTACAGAGAGTCTTAGTTTTGTTTGGGATTGCCTGATCCATGCAGTCCTGTAGGTGCTGGTAGAAGGCATTTGTAAGTGATTCAGCGGTTTGAGTAATGTTTACCACTGGCTCAGGGGCCTTAAAGGAGACCACACTAGTTTTTAGAAGTGTGAAATCGGCTTTTGAGAAGTTTTTCACTGTGGTCTTTTTGTTTCAGGTGGGGCGGGATGAGGACCTCCAGCGAGATTAGTTTATGATCTGATCTCACCAGTGAGGGGTATACTTCCGGTGTTGAACATTTTGATCCCATGTTCGTGATGATGAGATCAAGTATGTTTTCACCTCTTGTGGGGATGGTGACTAGTTGTTCCATGGCATTTGAGTTTATGAACTCCAGGAATCTTTGGGTTAGAGTGTTCGGGCTTGAGTAGTGTTCCCAGTCTATATTAGGGTAGTTGAAGTCACCTAGTATGATGGTGTTTGGAGATACATTTATCCCTCCAATGTTTTCAGGAAGGCCATGTGAGGTTCCTGAGTTTGAGAGGGTGGCCTGTAACATGCTACAAATTGCAGAGCAGTCTTGCCTATGGTTAATTGCACCTGGATGGTCTCCGATGCATCGATGCGTTGCCACCAACCTTGAGGTGTGGGTGTCCTTTATGAATATGGACACCCCCTCCTTTCTTGGTGTTGTCCGGATTTTGGGGCGGGCATGATATGAGGTGAAACCTGTTAGTGCTGGGGTGCTCTCAGGAGCCTTGAACCAGGTTTCTGTCACAGCACAGACATCGATGTTCTCCATATTGAGAAGGGCCTCGAGTGCGTGCATCTTGAGATTGAGACTTCTGGCATTGAGCAGCATTACCCTTAGTTTTTTTTATATTACAGTATTCACTCCCTCCTTCATTCCCTTTTTTTCCTCTACTCCTCCTTCATTTTTTCATTCTGGATGCACATTTTCCTCCTCTCCCTCTTGAGTAAAAAAGCTCAAGAGCAAACTTGGGAGGAGGCACGCCCAGCACAGTCCTCAAGAAACCCATGCAGGACAGCCCTGGCAAATCCAGCTCTTGCTCTGGAAACAACATCCAATTTGTTATCAAGCTAGAAGTCAATTGCTACAAGCATCTGCAAGGATGTTATGTACAAAGGCCATAGCAAAAATAAAACCAAGTGAACAGCCCGCATTTAACCTCTGAACTTGTACTAGCACTTGACAATCATGGGTGCTCATTCCGAAAATAAAATCATACCCATGTCGCAATGAGGTTACCTACTTCAGAGTCCTGCTTAAATAAAAACAAAAAACAATGAAAATAAATACCTGGGGAAAAAATGTTGAGAAGCTCTTCCAAAACATTCTAATGTGACAGACGTTTCAATACCTTAGGAAGCACTGCTTACTTAACTATTTACTAGACACGCAGTCTCATTTTAACAAGACTCACCACACTTTAGTGCCATACCATAGGATCAGATCAGACAAGACGGGTTCTACATCAAAAAATAAAAGGGAAAAATTTATACAAACCTAATGGATGTGTGAGAGCGGATGAAGCTTCTGTTAATATGTCTCTCAGTGCCTTAAGATCAGTGTGTTCCTTTTCAAAAAGCAGCAATCTGTAAGCATAACATACACTTTCTGTTTATGAACTGCAATATACTCATTATCTACATATTTACTAGCATATTTCTAAAAATTTTTGAAAGACGTAACTACGAAACTGATAGAGAACTACCTAACTTAAATGGCAACTGGTTATTTATAAGAATGCAGTTTAAATACATGAACAAACTCCCATATAGCTCAAAAGACACTATCACACTACCTTAAAAAAGACAACTGCATAAAAGCTTTATAAAGAAGCACAAGACAGAAGCAGACAAGAAAATGACTGCAACAGGCTACATTATACACTGTAGCACACAGTGCACGTGTGCATGCCCACGCATGTACACATGCACGCTGAAGCACAAATAAACAAAAAAAAATACAGTTATTAAGTCACAGAACAACCATTTAAAAACTGAAGGAAATTATAGTTGTTTAAGAAAGTACTGTAGTGCAAAATCTTATCATAACTGTAGAAGTCCTTCTCTTCACTGTTGCAGCATTCTTTACGAAAGGGATTCCCTGCCTACAGTAGCCCAACGTCTGGCCAGCATACTAAAGCTTTATGACTTTAAAGAATGCTTCCCGCTCACAGAGTAGAGCCTAAAGGTGATGTATGGAAGTACATACCTCAGAAATGAATAGTCCCAGAAGGAACAACAGTCCAAGGAGAGGAGGAGGAAAATGTGCATCCAGAATGAAAAAATGAAGGAGGAGTAGAGGAAAAAAAGGGAATGAAGGAGGGAGTGAATACTGTAATAGTGAAGAGAAGGACGTCTGTTTACTATTATGGTAAGATTTTATACAACCGTACTATGTCCTTCCTTATCACTGTTGCAGTATGCTTTACTAAAGGAAAAGTAAAAAAGCTCAAGAGCAAACTTGGGAGGAGGCAGGCCCAGCACAGTCCTCAAGAAACCCATGCAGGACAGCCCTGGCAAATCCAGCTCTTGCTCTGGAAACAACATCCAATTTGTAATGCTTAGTAAAGGTATGGATAGAAGTCCAAGTAGCAGCCTCAAGGATGGAACTGGTATCCAATCCTTTGAAAAAAGTACCAGAGGAAGCCACAGCCATGGTAGAATGAGCCTTTACAGAGGTAGAAATACATTTCCTATGAAAGGAGTATCAAAAAGAAACGGTCTTACAGATCCACGAAGAAACCGTTTGCTTAGAAACAGCCAAACTCAGAGATCTAGGATGAAAAGAAACAAAACTTTGCTCATACTTGCAAATAGCATTAGTCTTATCCAAATAATATCTGAGTTGTCTATGCAAATTCAAGGTACGAAGAACCTTCTCACTGGCAGTCTGCAGAGAAGTGAAAGAAGTGGGTAAGTTAATAAACTGATTAAGAGACAACTCATTAACCACCTTGGGCATAAAAGAAGGATTAGTACAAAGAGAGACTCTGTCCCTATGAAAAACTAAAAAGAGAGGAACAGCCATAAGGGCCTGAAGCTCAGACACTTTCCTACCTGAAGTAAGGGTCAAAAGAAGAACAGTCTTCCATGTTCAATGCTGCAAGGAAGCTGCAGGCTGAAAAGGAGCCTGAGTCAATTTTTCAAGAACAAAATTAAGGTTCCCAAGAAGGAGGAACAGGCTTCCTGGGAGGTCTAATATGAACAATGTCTTTAAGAAACTGTTTGACCTCAAACCTAGAGGCCAAAGGAGGACTCAAGCCAACCCAGCATGGAGCAATTCACACAAATAAGAGAGAACCAGAGCCACAGAAAATGGGTCCTGGTTACAAAGCAAAGCAGCAGGCTGAAAATCTCTTCCATTTGGATACATAAGGCTTCCTGGTAGTAGGTTTCCTGGCCTTCTGCAGGACCCGAAGCACATCCTCAGAAAAGATTTTGAGAGGCACTGGAAGAAAAAGAGCATGGAAAGCCTGAACAGCAAGAAGGAGTGCTCTCATCTTCTTGATGGTACTCCCTCTGATGAATGGGCCAAAGACCCTGAACCTTCAGAGGGCCAAAAAAAGCTCCCTGCCCCATGTCTGATGCATCCGAAAAAAGTTCCTGAGAGGGGACTGGAGTTGAAAAGGAAGCTTTGGGTTGAGCAACAGCTAATGAATCCACCGCTCTAGTCTGAGATGTGGAAGAAGAGGAGCCAGAAAGTCTAAAGGGTGACAATGTTGAAGCCAGACTGACTTTAGGAACCACTGTAGCCTCCTCATATGAAGTCTGGCTAGAGGAAGCATAGGAATGGTGGAAGCCATGTAACCCAGAGCCCTTAGAAACTCCCTGACCATAACAGAGACCTGAGGAAGAAGGGACTGAAAAAAGACAATTGGGGCCAGAGCCTTAGGTAGTGGCAGGGAAGCCAGCATATGAATGGTCTGGAGCCTGCACCTGAGAAAATCATGATCCTGAGAAGGAGTCAGAAAGGATTTCTGAAAATTTATCATAAACCCAGGCTTTTCAAGGGGCAAATAGCATAGTTGAGGTGCTGAATCAGGGTCTTCGGGGAGGAAGCCTTGATGAGCATGTCGTCCAGGTAAAGAAAGCTTTGTAGTCCCCTCGTCCTTCAAAAGGCAATCACAGGAGTAAGGCATTTGGTGGAGACCCTTGGGGCAGTAGAAAGGCCAAAGGGCAAAGCAGGGAACTGAAAATGCAAGGAAGAGCTACAGAAATGGAAATATTTTTTTCTTGAAATCCAGAAAAAAACAGGAAAGCCTGAGGAAGAGGAGGAAAAAAAAAAAGAAAGAAAAAGAGTCTGAAGGGACAGCATTGAAAAAGAAGTAATCTTCACAAAGTTGTTGAGCTGAGAAAAATCCAGAATAGGCCTCCAGGTGCCAAAAACATTCTGAAATAAAACCCCTTCCCCCTATGAGAGTCAGAGAACACTTGGATGGTACATTGAGACAAAAGGCCCTGACGTACCTCTGGAAAAAAGGGTGGCTGTTCTTGAGGAGGTTAAGGAATACCTAGAAAGGGAAGAAGGGATTTCCACACCACGAAGTATCCTTGACAAATGATGCATAGAACCCACGTGTCCCAAGTGATCCTTAACCAACTGGGAAGGGACAGGGAAAGACAAAAAGACAGAAGAACCTGACCTAGGATGGAGGGAAGGAGAGACAGTCAGACTGAACCTGGCTTGTCTGGAAAAGGAGGTTTCTGAGTACTAGGAGTCTGAGTAGGCTTGGCAGGAGGGGTCCGTCTAGAACCCTTTTTACTCTTGGGAGGAGGGTGAGACAGTCTACATACAAAGGGCAGGCTTAGAAGGATAGATCAAATAAATAGTGGCAAAATGGGTCATAATAGTGCAGGCAGTTCACATCAAGTATTTTCAGACACTTCTAGAGGCTCTATGGACTGGGATACACATGACCTTTGCCTCAAGCTCAAAAGCCTCAATATTTAAATAATAATTTTCAGAATGGAAAGATAACAGTGGATTTGGAAAGAAACACTGGGGATGGTTTTTGCCACCAACAACAAACATTTAGTCATTGAGGAGCTTATCAACAGCATAGCAAAAGGACTAGATGGAACTGAACTTTTACACTGTGATTCTGGTGTTTATGGTGAGAATAACACTGTCATAAATTTATATATGTATATTTTAAACAAGGGTCTTAAATTTGTGTCTACTGTGATGCCTAGACCCTATATGTTTAAACTTGAAGTATACAGAATGTGTAGAAAATTACATTTGCTTAACTATTTTTCAAGAAATGATTTAGATGTTGGTACTAATGATACTTTAATTTCTAATGAAGACATTTCTGATTTAGATGACAACTTTTACTCTTGTTCTTCGGACATAGACGAGTTAAATGGTTACTGCTATCTTGATATTACATCTGTGAAATGTTTGTGATTTTGTCCCACCTTTTCTGCATGATGGTGTGCAACAATTTTCAGCTATGGTCAACTTTTCTTTAGAACATACATATAAAGAATTTATGCAAACTGGGAATTCTTTTACTTATAATTTGTCAAAAGATGAATGGAAAGTTCTTCGAAATATGGGGAAACAACATGAATTGGTCTTTAAACCATCTGACAAGGGGAATTGTTTAGTAGTGATGCATGCTAATCAGTATATGGAAATGTGCATGGAACATTTTAGCAATACTGAAGTATGTAAAGGTGACAGTGAGTGATTATCAAAATGCACAAAAAGAATTTCAGCACTTACTTTCTAAAGGTTATACACTTGGGTATTTTTCTAAACAATATGTAGATAAAAAGCTATATAATGAAAATAATTCTATAGCTTATTTTTTATGTTTACCCAAGCTTTACAAAAGCCCAGGTAGGCCCATTATTTCTGCTACAAATTATTTTCTACGAAATATATGTGTATTTTTACATAGTTATTTATAACCTTATGTAATGAAGTTGCCATCTTTTATAAAAGATTCTTTTCATTTTTTAGACAAAATTAAAGAAATTGAGTGGACTGAAGAAATGTACTGGATGTCTGTTGATGTTAAAAGTTTGTACACTTGTATACAACACCAATATGGTTTAGAAGCTACCAAGTTCTTTTTAGGAGACAGCCCACTAAGTAATTATGTACTAGAATTGATTGAATTTTGTCTTGCTAATAATTATTTTTGTTTTTGTAAAGATATTTATGTTCAGAAAATAGGCACTACTATGGGCGGATCATTGGCACCTGCCTATGCTAACCTTTTTATGGGCCTTTACGGGGTGGAATATTTATATAGACATAATTTCTTTAGAATTTTTGTTGTTACCCGTTATAGATTTATAGATGACCTAGTATTTTTGTATAAAGGTGGGTTGGCCAATTTACATGTTTTTGTTAAAAATTTGGATATTAACAGGTTTCAAATTAATAACCAAAAATATATACCAAATATACGCTAAGAAGGACAGTAGCTCACTACAAATGCTTACTTTCAAAAGTCACTTTTAATAGAAAACAAATAAAAACAAACCCCTGAGGATTAAAACTATTTTACACACAGGTTAAGCACTTTCATCTGCTAACTGCAGATTTCTTCAGAACAATGAAATGTGTGTTTCTTCCCCCTATATAATACATTTTCAAAAAAATCAAGATCCAGTGGGAATGCTCAATCAATTGAACTTCTCATGAATAAAACATAACCTTATGAATATTCATGAATTCTGCTCATTCAGCCTAGAGACAGTTTTATATTATACCCTGTTGCCATACAGTTATACAAGAATCACACATATATATGTGTGTGTATATCACATTTTGGTACAAAAACACATTTATACATTTTTAAATAAATTGTGCTATGTTAAAAAATATATGCACTTCTTTAGAACATAATATTGCACTTTTGTTATATAGTATAAAACACATTTGTGAAAAAAAACTTGTATAACAGGTTTCAAATTAAATTTGATGAGCTTCAACAGGGCCAAACTATAAGTTTTTTGGACATAGATTTAACAGGGATGGTGAAAAAAATAAAACTAAAATACATCGAACATTTGATAACAGTAATAATTTTTTTACATAGAACTAGCTGCCATCCATCTCATTTGCTAAATTCTTTACCCTTTGGAGAGTTACTGAGAGTTTACAGATTATGTACTGACAATAAGGAATTGTATAAGGAAATGTGTATTTCTATAAATATGTTTTTGAAAAGGGGTTATTTTATGAAAAATATCCAGAAGGCATTGGTTAAATTAAAAAATAATTAATTGGTAAAAAATAATTCATTAGTAGTTCTGTTATGAATTATTATAGAAGAAATACTGGCAATAATATTAGCATAAGATAAGTTAGAAGTTAGGCAAATGTATATAGCTATTTCTTACAATGTTTTTTCTCATGAACAAGTTAAGATAATCAAGTATTTTTGGCCATTTTTACTTACCTTTAAAGTATTTTTTAATACATTACGTAAATTCCTTATCTTTTCGTACACCAGAGGTAGGAATATACAGGACATTATTGTACACAATAAATTTGTTAAGCCAGTGGAAAAGTTATGCAGCACTTTAGGTAGGCTGGGCACTAGTGGTTGCACTAAATGCTCAGCATGCAAACATATTGTTGATTTTTTTAGTTATATATATGGTGTTCCCTTTAGTCCTAGAGGACATTTTACTTGTGTAACATCTAATGTTATTTATGGTCTCAGGTGCTACTGCAGTCTCTTTTATATAGGTGAAACTAAGAGAAGTTTTAAACTGAGATTGCAGGAGCACATCAGAGACATAAAAATGGAAAAGGTTGCTAGTCCTGTTGCCATGCATTTTAAGTTATTTCATAATAGCAACCCAGACTCTCTGCAAGCCAGCATCTTAGAATAAGTTAATTGGGGTGTTGGCAACTCTGAGTTTAGGAATAAACATAATTTGTTATATAAAGAAAGTATTTATATTTTAAAATATAATACTCTAAGCCCTTGTGGGCTTAATACTGAATGCTCATGGAAACATTTGCTATAATTGTTTTCTAAGAATGCTAGATTAATAGTATTTAATGTTTTAGAAATCCATTAACTAGTTAAATATTTAAGAATTGGTAGTTAATGTATGTATAAAATGGCACTGTTTTTTCTCATTGATGTACTCCTAGAAGGCATTTGCTGCCATAGCGCTAGAGATTTGAGATGTTTTTGCAAATAAAGTGCAAGCTGGTGATTTTTATCTTTCTTCTGGCTGTTTTGTCATATTTTTGTTCTTTTGGGACTTTTCAGTTGTGTTTTTTTTAGAAAGATAGTGCCTCTAAAATGTAGGAATTCCAGAGATTTTTATTATCAAGGAGTGCATCCATCAATTTGGCTTTAATATCATCAGGCAGAAGTTGGAGGTGAAGCCAAGGATAATGCCTCAACACAGAACTAAAGGCAGCAGCTCTAGAAGAAGCATCAGCACTATGATAATGATATTTAATAGAATAGTGAGCCACTTGAGAAGACCCCAACAAATACAGGCCTGAAACCTTCCCCTCAGAATCAGAAAGGTCAGAAATAACCTGATAGGCCTGACAAAGAAAAGCTAAGACATACATCATTATACGGGTTTGGTAATTAATAGTTCGAAAGGCCAGGGTTGCAACAGTAAACACCTTTTTTCTCAGCCATTCCATGGCCCTATTTTATTTGTCAGAGGGAAGCAATTCAGTACAATAGCTTGGAAGGCTTGTCAGAAGAGACAGGCATGATAGAGGGGTCAGCTGAAGGACATTTGTAAAGAAACTTACAATCATCAGGCACCTTATAAAACCTGTCAGGCTTTTTAGGAGCTGCAGGTTCGAAATATGGAGCCTGAGAAGACACTGAAAAAGTGTCTAACAAGGCAGCTAGGAGCAGAGGGACAGCAGAGGCTTAGGGGACTCCATCAGGAGGAGTTTATAACACCTCTTCTGGACGTCAGAAACCTGGGTACAGTCCCACTTAAAAAATTCCATCATATGAAAGATAGTATACCCAAAGGAAAGTTCCTCAAGTGGAGAATCTGGACTAATAAAGTCCTCCTCTTCAGAAACATACGCAACAGAGAGGGAATCTGAGAGGAGTAAGCCAAAGACTCTTGCTCAGATTCCCATTTCTCATCAGAAGAGTTTTGCTCCCTTGGCCTCTTAAGAGGGCTAGATGACCAAGGGGGATGCAGGAACAGAAACACCCTGGGGGCTTCAAGGCTATGAGTGCATTAAACAACCCCTGTGTAAAATCCTGCCATTCATGCTGGGGATTCTTAGGAGCAGGGGAAATATGTTTTTTCTGCTTCTTTTTCAAAGGGACATAAGCCCTAAAGATCTTAGGAGGTTTGGACCCTTGCCAACACTCAATCAACATAGTGGGAATCTCCTCCCAAACAAGAATCTGTGGAACACCCGCTGGTCCCTCAGATACGCTCAGCTGAGGTTCACCCTCAACATCTGTGGTGGACATCTGCAGAGCCTCCGAGGACATGCGAGAAGCTGGATCCATGCTGGCCTCCAAAATGGTTGCAGCAAAAGAATCCAACGGAATAGCTGGACGATCCACTGAGCTTTCACCAGCCTCAAGAAAAATGTCCAGGGAAGGTGGTACAGCAGCCAAATTCAACCTGACTTTCATTCAGAAACACTAGATCTAAAAGAACAAGCTAAGCCAGCCATTGCACCTGCTTTTGTGCAGGGTCTGCCAGGCCCTGTACAAAATCAAATAAAGCAAGTGCTTACAGATTGGTAGGGAGATGACTTCGAGGTCCTTACTATGTGCTGCAAATCACCAAACTGACTATGTCAGAATAATAAAACAAATAAATCTTGATCCTTTGCTGCCAATAGATGAAAAGGGACCTTATGTTAAGGTAGAAATAAATTCAAAGAAAATTCCTTTTCTGGTATACATTGGAGCCACTATGTCTGCATTAAAAGTTACCTCAGATAATCAGATATCAGTACATAAACAAAAAGTAAAGGCAATTGGAGCAACAAATGGTACTGTTACGTATCCTTTTTCAGAACCTATACCAATTTTTTTAGGGCCAATTTAAAAAAGGCATACTTTCCTTTTGAGTACTACTGCACTGGCAAATTTGCTAGGGAGCGACCCGTTATGCAAACTGGGTTGTACTATTTGATGTACACCAGAAGGGGTGCATTTGGATGTTCCAACAGAATCAGAGGGGGGAGTATTAGCAGTCTTAGCAAAAGCTGAGGAGCAGCCTTTTAAAGGCATACAGATAGCTAAGAAAACTGCTGCAGCAGGTACCTGCTAACTTATGGGCTAAACATGCTAATGTAGGTATATTAAAATCTGCAGAACCAGTAAAAATAAAATTGAATCCATTTAAATCTCTCCTTAGAGTTCCTCAGTATCCACTGAAACCAGAATCAGAGCAGGAAATCAAACCTCAATTCAGTCCTTGATGCAACAAAAAATAATAGTGCCAGCCAAAAGCCCTTGTAATACTCCTATTCTCCCTGTGAAATAGCCAGGAAAGGATACTTAGAGGCTTGTGCAAGATTTGAGGGCTGTAAACAATGCAGTATTACCAACTCTTCCTGTGGTTCCAAATCCAGCAACAATGCTGACTTGCATGCCAACGATGGTCAAATATTTTTGTGTGACAGATCTATGTTCAGCTTTCTTTTCTATACCTATTCACCCTGAAAGTCAGTTTTTGTTTGCTTTTACTTAAGGGACAGCAGTATACATGGACACAGTTCCACAAGGATACACTGAATCTCCATTATTTTCTCAAATTCAAAAAAAAAAAAGATTTGGAAGATGTGACATTTCCAGGTAAGCCTGTGTTAGTGCAATATGTAGATAATTTACTAATAGCATCTGATTATTTTCAGCAGTGTCAGCAGAAAACCCTAAATCGTTTAACTATTCTTGCAGAAAAAGGACAAAAGGTGTTAAAAAAAAATTACAGCTATGATCATCTCAGGTACATTATCTTGGTCATCTGATATCTCAGGTTAGCAGGCAGATTTGACCATCTCGTATTGAAGCAACAGCTAAAGCCCCACGTCCAACTACTCAGCATCAGCTTAGATCTTTCTTAGGTATGACAAAATATTGCAGACACTGGATTTCTAAATATGCAAAAAATGCTAAACCTTTGACAAATCTTTTAAAACAGGATACCTCAGAGTCCCTCCATTGGGATAGTGAAGAAAAAAAACTCATTTCAGAATTTAAAGCAAGCTTTAGCTACTGCTCCCATCTTTTGGGGCACTGGATTATGGAAAGACTTTCATTTTATTTTTGTCATAAAAGAAATAGATTTGCTTAGGGAGTGCTTGCACAGAAACATAGGGACCACTACGTCCATTAGCTTATTACAGTACAGCACTTGATTCTGTTACAAAGAGATTTCCACCATTTTTAAGGGCAGTGGCTGCTGCCGCCAACATTCTAATCGATCTCGCACAATCACTGGTTTTCAGGCATGATCTTACAGTAGCCGTCCATCATTCTATATCATCTCTCTTACTTAAAATAAAAACTCAACCTCTCTCTCCGCTGCAGGTCTAGCTAAATATAAACATACCATTTTTTCTGATCCATCTATTTCTCTCATATGCTGCCCTGTTCTAAATCCTACATCTTTGTTACCTACTGCTGAGGATGGTGAAGAGCATGATGGTTTGTGTGTGACTAATCTGCTTTTTCCTAGAAATGACTTAAAGGACACTCCTATACCCAATGTTAAACTAGACCTATTTGTGGATGGTTCCTGTGGAAGAGATCAAAATGAAAATCTGGTCCCAAAAATATCTGTCTGCACCAATATTGATGTTTTGCTTCAACAAAAACTAGACAGCATAAATTCTGCCCAGGTAGCTGAGTTAGTGGCTCTACAAAGAGCGTGTGAGTTAGCAAAGACAAGTCTGCTAATACATTTACTAATACCAGGTATGCCTTTGGCATTGTACATAATTTTCGGCATCGGGATTTTTTTTCATCAGAAACTCAAATTAAAAATTCTTTCTATGTTAATGCTCTTTTAAGATGCTCTGTTGTTACCTAAAAAAAAATTAGCAGTAGTCAAATGCAGTGGCCATCAAAAGGGTACAGATACTGTTTCAAAGGGAAATAATTTGGCAGATCAAGCTGCTAACCATGTTGTAGAAGGACTTTGTAAAATTTTCTTGTGATGTTATTGTAATTATTATTACAATGTTAAAAGTTGTTATTGTAAGACTCTACGGTGATGATGTGTTTGATTTTAAGAGAATATCAACTTTCCAACCTGAAGCATTACAGAGAAAAGTTCAGAGGTGGCTTAAAGATGGATACAGTAAATCCGCCAATGGGTTATGGTGACATCTGAATGACCGACTGGTGGCTCATGCATCCTTGCTAACTTACCTGGTAAGCGCACATCATTTACCAGCTATTGCAGGTAAGACAGCCTTATTTAATCAAATTACACGGAGTCGGTATGCTCTTCATGTCTCCACTTTGATACTTCAGTATGTTAATAATTGTACAGTATGTTTAGAACACAATGTTAGCAAAAAATGCAAATATTAAAGCTGTATGTTTACCACCACCTTGCAGACCTTTTTGTTAATGCGCAGCTGGACTCTGTCCAGATGGCAAAAGTCCATAATTTACAGTTTGTTCTTGTGGTAGTATGTATGTTTTCCTCATGGGTGAAAGCTTACCCATGTCACAAAGCAGATTCTATAACAGTTGTTAAAAAACTTGTATTTCAATTTCTATTTATACATTAGTTGTTGGTAGGGGACAGTATGCAAATATATACCTCATGTTAAGTTTTTAATCAGCATTCACAGAATGGACTGCTTACATATCCATTATACATGCTTTTGATTGGCTATATTTAGTTTAAAAGGATGAGTGAAGATCCTTTACTAAGTCTGATGAAGCGGTCAGTGAAACGTGAAAGTGCTTACTTTTAGTTTGATTTTTAGTTTGTTGTCTTATTAAAGTGAGATATTTTTATCCAGCCATGGTGATTGTTGGTTTGTATTTTCTACTATTAATATTTTAATTTTTTTTAAGTTGATAAAATATGCTTTAGCATCATAGCATTTATCATCTACAGTGACTGAATTACCCATTTATTTTTCAGTCTGCCTGCTGGAGGGTTCTCTAAATGTTGAACAGCAGGAGTAATGTAGCCCACAAAGCAACATTCAGACCAGTTTGTAGGCAACCAGGGAAGGCACGATTATCCACAAATGTAGTAATGATCATTTACTCATATTTTTTACTCTTTTTGTGCTCTCTGGTGTCTGCAATCTTTGTTCAGCAGTGTTACTGCTTTTTTTCTTCTTAAAAATTAAAACATAATCGTGTGTGTTGAGTGACACTAATAGTGTCAAATAGGGAGAACCGTTATGGAAAATATTATGTCTCATGATTATTTTTCACAAAATGCATATTAAATTTGCAGTTTCTTCACAAATGACTCAAATAAAATGTTTATAATATGCTTATGTTAAAATCAAAAGGTAAAATAAATGCAAGATTATGCAAAATATAGTTTCACATAAGTTGTAGCTTTATATTCCAAGTGTTGCCTTACAACTGCATTTTCTTTATTAGCAAATCACACTGTACTGAGAGATAACTAAAGGCAAAGTAAGTGCTGAAAGAGTTAAGGGATGTTATGATGTTATACTATGTTTAAAGAGTCTGGTTTCAAAATATTAATAGAGTATGCAATGGCTTTCTTGGGGGGGGGGAATAAATCATTTCAAGGAGGTTTGTAAAATAGTATGTAGTATATACTGGTACTGAATGTTACAACGTCAAAAGATAAATTCTTAGACCAGGTGGTCTATGTTTTAAAAAGGCACATTTGTCAAGTGTTCATGTGAAGATTCTGCATACATAAAATTAATAAAAAAGGTTCTTCTTTTCTTTGAGACTAATTAAAAAATCTTGGTAGGTAGTCTCCCAGTACTGTTTATGAAACAAACCAGCACTTTGCAAATCCTGAAGCGTTATTCTTGACTCAATATTAAAAGGTAAAACTCTCTGTTATTTATTTGTTTACTTTAACAGGTGACTGTTAGGAAAACCTCTCTATCCAAAGTCGATTTGTGGGTGTCCTCCAGGAAGCATCTTAGGGAGTTTGCTAGCACATTGTCCTGAGAAGAGATATATGCGGCTGTCAGAATTATGTCTATTTGGTTTGCCAAGTCCCATGCCTCCTGTCCTTACCTGCACAGTTGGTAAGACCAGTTATCTCCCTGTTTATGTACCACATGACTGTGGCATTGTCTGCGTACACTAGGAGTTGCCCAGATTTCCAAAGGTGGGTGAAAATATGAAGAGCTTGCAGAATATCTTTCATTTCCTTCAGACTGGTATGCTCCTTCAGGAACGGAGGTTGCCACTTCCCCTGCACTCTATATAATCCTGTCCATGACCCCCATGCCTTGTCTGAGGCATCTATGTAAGCCTGTTGAAGAGGAGGAGGAAGTGGTGTGAATGGCAGTCCTGGGTTGAGGATGACCTACTCCTTCCACAAAAGTAGCTCCTCTTTTGAGAGGAGGGAGAAGGGAAATTAGGGTGTCCAAGGGGTGACAGTGCGGAGACCACACAGATTTCGTGTACCACTGGATTTTCCTCATGTGTAGTCTGGCTAGGGGGTTCACAGGGATAATGGCTAATATGAATCCCAAAGTCCTTAACATCTCCCTTGCTGACAATGGGTTGTGCAGGAGAGGTTTTGGAAATAACTTGACAGACTGTGAACTTTCTCCTGAGGAAGGAAGGCAAGCATTTTGTGTGTGTCCAGTCTGCAGCCCAGAAACACAAGGTCCTTTGACCACAGAAGATGGAAGGTGAAGTGTAGATGCGAAGAATTACTTCTGGAGAGAGAGCCTGGAAGAATAGGTCATCCATTTAGGGGAAATTTGAAGCTACTACTGAAGCTATACACTTTGTGAACACCCTTGGGGATGTGGAAAGACCAAAAGGCAGATCAGTAAACTGAAAATGCAGAATATGCATGCTGCCACACATACATGAGGACTTTTTCCAAGTCCAGCCTCAGGTTTTATAATTGAAGCAACTTTGTTCTTGTTCTTCAGCAAGAGTCAGACCCCCACTAAAGGAGCCCTTATCACACCAGGGAAGCATACATCAGGACCCAACTCACTCACATCCCTTTCCTAGTGATGCTATGAGCTGAAGAGCTGATCAGTAGACTATGATTATTGCTGGACTTGTAGGTGCAGCACTGAAACATTATGTGCTGTGCTGTTCTGATACTTAATAACCATAGCTGGCATTAGACATCCACCGAACCCACGGCAAGCCCCCAATTATCTCCCCATGTACAAGGGCTCCCAGATGAAGCATCTGTGGGTTTCTCCCTCTCCTTTGATTGTTTGCACGGCATTGTAAAGTCACCGCACAATTCCATTCTGTTTTTTTTTTTTTTTTTTTTTAACATCCCTGTAAGCTGCACTCAATCAGGTCTACTTCAGTAAAGCAAGGGACCTGACTGGTTGCAGTAGCTAGGGTACATTCCTGGTGCAAAGTGATAGGCTATTTATGGAGGTTAGCAGATTGGAGATGTGTTTTATTGTATTGCAGCTTTTTGAGAATGTTGGTTGTTCGGAAATCTAGTATTCCCAGATCATCTGTTAGTAGGAGAGAGTAGATGGGTCCAAGAAAGGAACTTTAACATATAATTTAGGGAAAGTGGTGGCATAATTTTTTGCAATGTGGCTGATAATGAAGATGAGATTAGATTTGTAAGAAAATGATTTAAAATATTTGTACAGTCGGCACAGCTCTCAAATGTCCATATTTTCCCAGAATGTCCAGATTTCTGCCTCATATTTTTGGTCTGTTCCTCATAAAAAGTTGTGGTTTTCTGTCAAATCAAGGACTAAATTCACTAAATAATGTCATACATTCGAGTTTCTGACTTCATATCTTTCTGAAAATGCATGCTAACACAAATCCTGCTATTCCAGCAACTTTCTAAGCTTGTAAGTGCAATATTTAAAATCTGTACCTGTTTTTGGGCCTTTGTACCCTGTTATTTAGGCTTTGTCCAGATTTCTTGCGCTAAGAGGTTGAGAGGTATGATTCAGTCTCAGAGAAAAGACTCTGCACTCACCAGACCTAAGCATTCGCACATATGCCTGCATGCTGCGGTGGTGCAGTGGTTAGCGTTGTCGCCTGACAGTAAGAGGATCTCTGGTTCAATTCTCGGCTATGTCCTCTCTGCAGTCACATGGGTTTCCTCTCACGTTTCAAAGACATGCAGTAGGTGGATTGGACACCCAAATTGGCTGCAGGTGAGTCTGTGTGTTTGAGTGAGTGGTGCGAATGAACTACTGCGGCAGGGCTAGCCATCTGGCGGTGTAAACCTTGGCTTAAGATGATTGTCACTGCAGAAGTGACACCCCGACCCCATGTGCAAAAATGGGGAAAGGGGTTGAG